>NW_028261384.1:8905544-9063669 GCF_051295495.1 Thamnophis sirtalis | reverse complement strand
AGTATTCTAATAGCCTAGTAAGGTAGCTGTTAAATGAATTTTGCCTCATTTTACAACATTTCTTGCCATCGTTGTTAAGTGAACCACTGCAGTTGTTCTGATTTCTGTTGACTTAATGTTGTTGTAAATCAAGGATTACCTGTTCAACATTTGAAGCCATCTATCCTTCCAGTGGTTGTGACCAAAACGCTGGCGACTTTTTGGGTGTGTGTCAAATAAAAAACAAACAGACAAAAAGGTAGAACTTTAATCACATCATTTTGACTTATTTTAAACTGTGTCTCTTAGACACCCCAGGAAAGTCTATCAGTTACATAAAATTCTGAACAGGGGGAAAAAAACCCGATATGGAATGAAATCTTACTTTTCTTTGAAAATTTGAAAACACAGAAGCCTCTTCGGATCAATTGTACAGAAGAAAGGTGATTTATTGGTAATCTGTAGAATTCTGAATGAACAGCAATGCACTTATTTTTTCAAATACTTTTTCTCAAGGGTAATAGGAGATAGAAAAGATTTAAAAAAACAGTCTTTTCTTCTAATGAAGCTTGCTGGCTTTGGGGTTATGAAATTGTAATTTATTGTTTACAACCTTCCATCCATCCATCAAAAAAAAAAAAAGACATTCGTGCCAATTTGGATTGTACATAAATTTTACCAGTTAAATGGCGGATGATTACTCAGTTTAAACCATTTTAATTGGCTGCCTTTCTGAGGTGCTTTTTTTGTTTGTTTCTGCTGTGTTTCTTTCAGCTTGGCTTGGTCATTGTCAGCAAATGACATCTGCAGGTAGCTGGCAAACCTATTTACTTAGACATCCTATTCATTTATGCACTTTAGTTATGCAATTTATCTGCTGCCTCAATTCTCATGCGCAGCAGGTGATTTAGAGACACTGAAATGGCAATAAAATAAAATTACATTTTAAAAACAATAACAATATTATAATGACTAAGAACACACACGGGCACAGGCGCAGACACACACGCAGACACACACGCACACATACACACACACACACACACACACACAAACACACACACACACCGCCTCTGAGATACCACGATCAATTCTCAAATCTCTCCTGGGAAAAACAAAGTTATTAGTCTCTGAAAAGCTATAAGAATAGGGAATGTTCTCCTTTCCTCCTGTCCCCTAGGAGGATTTGCCCACGGATTCAAAAGAATCCGTGGCTGGTTTGGAAATCCCACCTCTGGCTGGCCCTGCCCACCCTGGCGCTCCCACCCCCTACCCTCCCAGGAGTCTCCACGTGTCCCCGTTTTGGATCTGAGGTAAGCGCAGGGCCCACGCAGAGGTTCGGTGAGGAGGGCGGGAATCGGTTTCTGAAAGCTGGAAACAGGCCCGTTTCCAGCCTCTGGAGGGCTTCCAGAGCCCAAGGGTAGCTGTTTTTGCCCTCCCAGAGGCTCCTCCCCTCCCCGCCATGGTGCAGGAGGCCATCTAGGCCATGCCCACCATGGCTACGCCCACCCAGCAACCCTGGAGAAAAGCCGTTGCTGATTTTTTTTAAAAAGAGTTTTATTATTTTTTTAATTGCAAAAATAAACATTCCACCTTTCCTTATGCACTGTGTCATCTGGGTACAAAAACATCTCTGTGCAACATCGTTCCCCCTTTGCCACAGCTTCCGTGGCTGAAATTTTTTGAAGCCCACCCCTGAGAAACAAAGTCAATGGGAAGTCATATTCGTTTAATGACTGCATGATTCACTTAACAACTGAGCTGATTCCCTTTACAACTCTGGCAAAAAGACTGCCAAAAAAATCAGAGGAGAACGCAATTAACAGCCGAAATTGGTTAGCAGTCTAAATTCTGATTTAGAACTGAGGTTCTAAATTGAGGACTACCTCAGCCATCTGGGTTGAACAGGTGGAGACTAGTTAGGAAAGGTAGTCTGGTAAATATGGAGGATCCTATTAGCTCTGCAAATTAGTTCAGACCAAGAAATAAACTCCAAGGAAGATTAAAAACCAAAAAAAATGACTCTTTTTCCCACTTAGAACTTTTGCAACATCCCCGTAGTCACATGATCAAAATCCACCTGCTTGGGCAACTGATTCATATTTATGACGGTTGCAAAGCTCTAGGGTCAAGTGATCACCTTTTGCAACCTTCTAGACAAGCAAAGTCAATTCTGATTCACTTAACAACTGCATTACTAAGAACTGCAATGATTCACTTAACAACTGGCAAGAAAGCTCATAAAACGGGGCAAAACACACTGAACAAATGTCTCACTTAGGCTCTATTGTGGTTGTAAACCTGCATTTTGACTTGGTGGGGTATGGTATTCCCTTTCCTTCATCTTACATCCATATGGATTTACTGATTTATTTGTTGTGAATCAGGAGAGGGTCTACCTGAGATGTTTCTGTAATTCTTCCTCATCATCTGGATTTCAGCAATGTTCCCCTTTTATTGCATTGATAACAAATCTGTCCCATCATCTTTACTTTCTACATGGGCATATAAATCTTCCTTCCCTCTGTCTCCTCTCCTCTCCTGCCCTCTCTCCCTCCTTTCTTCCTCCCTCTCTCCTCTCTTCTTCCTTCCTTACTTCCTTCCTTCCCCCTCTCCACTCCTCCTTCCTTCCCCCCTCTCTCCCCCTCTCCTCTTTTCTTCCTTCCTTCCTTCCCTCCTCTCCTCCTTCCTCCCTCTCTCCTCTCTTCTTCCTTCCCCCCCTCCTTCTCTCCTCTTCTCCTCTCCTCCTTCCTTCCTACCTTTCCTTCTCCTCCCCTCCCCTATCCTATCCTAGTCTTTATAATAGTGACCCGTATCTCTTGCAATGAATGATGGCTCTAAACTGGCCCATGAGCATCCAGGATGCTGCCTTCTGGACCAGCTGGTGCTCAGGTGCTGCTCGAAGGTAGCTTCCTGCAGGGCAAATCCCAGAACTCTAATCAGGAGATAACGGGGATCTAAGCGATTGTCCTCAGAGCATCCTGGATCAGGGAAGGTTGCAGCTGGTGTGCCAGGTGGGGTTGAGCCAAAGCCCTTCTCGGTAGAGCCTTCCTTGGTGTCCGCAGAAGGACTGTGGCTTGTGAACTTGCTCTCTCTGGGGAAACACAGCCCCATCGGGGGTCAGAGGCGGTCGTGGACGGATGGAAGCCTTCTGAAAATCACTGTCTTACTTGTGCTGAGTCTGAACAATTACAGAATCTATTTCTTGACCTTCTTAATAAATGCCACCGTGCTCTGAGATCCAGTGGGCAGCTCAGACCACCCACTATTTTCAGTTCCCATAAAGCTTCCTAAAGCTGCATATGGGGGGGGGGGGGAGAGAAAGAGGCCCAGAAGAGACACTCCCTTGTTTCTTCTCTAGCTGTATAAGAGACGGTGTGTGTGTGTGTGTGTGTGTGTTGTAATTTGCTTTACAATAAGCCGAGGTGGTGCAGTGGTTAGGGTGCAGTACTGCAGGCCACTTTAGCTGACTGTGATCTGCAGTTCAGCGGTTCAAATCTCACCGGCTCAAGGTTGACTCACCTTCCATCCTTCCGAGGTGGGTGAAATGAGGACCCGGACTGTGGGGGCAAGTTGCTGACTCAATTTGCTAAAAAATATATATTGTAAACCGCTTAGAGAGGGCTGAAAGCCCTATGAAGCTGTATATAAGTCTAATAAATAAATAAATAAAATAAATAAATAAAGTTGAATTATATAGAATAGAATAAAATAGAATGGAATGGAACAGATATGGAACGGAATGTAATTCTTTATTGGCCAAGGGTGATTGGTTATAATTGTGGTTATAATTGTGAAAAACAATAATGTCACTTTTTTCAGTGCCGCTGTAACTTTGAACAGTCACTAAATGTTATATGTCGAGGACTACCTGCATCCGATGGTCAGAGGAAGTAAAGGAATATTTGTAACAGATCTCTGCAAAGCCATCCAAATGCCGGTAGGCCCTATTTTGGATCAATGAACATTTTCAGATGGTCTTCAGATAACCAACCACACATGGCAATATTCCAACCTGGATGGAAACCACCTCCCAAAATAATTAATATTTTTCTTTCCGGCAAGCTTTCCCTTATCTCCACACTTCAAGCACTTGTGAAGCTGTGGCTCTGCTAATTCCATTGCATTTGCATAAAAACCTGCAAGTCTGTTAGCAGCCTAAACTCAAATTAGAAATATTCTTTTCTTGTCTTCATAATAATCTGATTTCCATTAACAACCCATCCTGGCATAATCCAATAAAGGGACTTTATAAAGGACAGACTCTAGCCCTTGACTGAATCACCGAAGACTTAAGAGAGAAATTCAACTGATAATAAGGTTTGCTGAGATATTGAAGCACTAGCTACAGGCTGTTCCAGTGACAGAGTTCAAGACCAAAGCAGCATCTATACCTCTTGTGTGGCTGTTTTTCCCCAAAATCCTTTCATGCAAGAGGGCTGGCTTACATTTAAAGTCGCCCTTGCTTTAGAGCAGGGTGTCAAACTCAATTTCATTGAAGGCTGCGTCAGGGCTGTGGTTGACCTTGTGGGGCCAGGCGGGCATGGCTGACTGGATGGGTGTGGCCAACTGGGTGGGCGTGACCAGCTTTATGCCACTCCCCAAACTGCTGGCACATTCCCGCTTTGCATTGGGTAGACTGGGTTGAAGCCACTCCGGCCCACTGTTTCCTCTTCGCACTGGGTAGACCGGGGTCTTTACAGCCAACTTGAAGCAGAAGGGATGGCCATGGACAACTTGCTCTAGGATAACTCATCACATAAAATTCCATGCGGAATAACTCAACACAATAAATGTTATCTGCCACAGTTTCTTCGACATAATGTCCATTTTTGTCAATAGAAATCACATCGAAGAAACAGTAGTGGATAACATTTATTGCATTGAGTTATCCCGTATGGAATTTTTAGTGACGAGTCACCCCACAGCAAGTTGGCCACGGCAAGACACTGGTGGCAGGTTGGTCATGGTGTGATGGCCACGGCGAGTTGTCCCCAGCATCTCCTCTTGCCCCAAAGTTAGAGTTTTCGCTTTGAGTGAATTCAAAATCATGGTTTCTTTTGAGAGACAGCGCAGCCTGGATAATGGACAGGGCAAGGGGCTCTCCCAAAAGACCTTCTCTGTGTTCTGACCCAGGCTTCTTCCTTAGAAATCTTGGTGCCTGCACAACCTCTTTTATTAACGTGACTGTGAATTCCTTTCATTGACAGTCAGCAAGGCTTAGCAAACAGCCTTCCAGAGGAATGTTTATCAACACAAACCTTATCTCGTTTGGAGCACTGCCAGATAACTAGTTTCCAAATGCAGGCCAAGGAAAACTTGGCACAGGGTCTCTTAAAGTCACACTTAGAACTTTCCACTCTTGAACTGACTAAAGGAAGGAATTGTTTCCTGCAAAAGCCCACTCCCAATTCGCAACTCTTTTCTTTCCTATGGGAGGAGCCAATCACCTCCAAGGTGTGGCTTTTCTCCCAAGTCAACACTGATTTTTTTTAGTTGTTCTTGTCTTCTGGCAGCTCTGCGCATGCACACCCTGAGAACAGGCTCCAGCTGTTCCTCTGCCTCGCTGCTGCCTAGCCCCCTCTCTGCCTCCGACGCAGAGCCCTCGTCTGAGCTTTCCTCAGTCCCCAGGAGTGGCCCATGTTCCTCCCCAACTTCCTCACTGTCCGACTCGGCTGCCAGCTCTGCTGGCTGCAAGTGGGCCACAACCCAATTTTCTCCAGCTGTGAAGGAGATGGGGAGAAGGGTACTTTCGGACTTGCAAGATTCTGTCAATTTGCTTCACAATAAAGTTGAATTCGCTCATCTGGTCATGTTCCCTGGCTGCTCTGTCTAGTAAAGTGACAAACCATAGAAATCATTATGATGTAAATAAGCCATAAGGCTTATGGAGGTTTTTCTTCATATACTTAAGCTTGTTTGCAATCAAGGCACAAATGATGCTACAAAATGTGTCCTTACAGTTTAGAGATAGAGGTTAGAGGTAGGTGATTAAAACACCTACACATCCATGGAGCAGATGTAAAACATCAAAGGGTGACAGCTAACCTGCCCTTCTCTTTACTACAAGGGGTTTCCCCATTCTTATGAATTATCTTTGGCTGACCCGCTTACTGGTAGCCCATCCAGGCAGAGGCCAGGGTTACTGCGTGTTTATTTTCCCACACCAATTAAACATTGCTGATTAGCTCAACTAATTAACCACACACTAGCAATTACTCTCTGGCTAAGTAGTGGTTCTAGGCGTTACCAGAAGATCAAATATGTCAAGACAGAGAGAAGAAAGAGAAGCAATTAAACACGAATGAAATAGGTAGGAAAACGAAGGAACATCAAAATCCATCAATAATGATTCTGAGACACCGTGGCTACAAAATCTTACTGTGGCAGGAAAAAATCTTGGTTTTATAAGTGCATTTAAAAAAAAAAGACTCCACTTGTGACAGCCGAAAGCAGATACAGAGAGTCCTTGGCTTACAACTATTTGCTTAGTGACTGTTCAAAGCTACTGAAAAATGTGACTTATGACCGGCTTCCACGTGACCATTGCGGTATCCCAATGGTCGTGTGATCAAAATTCAGGCTCTTGGCAACTGGCAAGTATGTGACAGTCACATTCTTCCTGAGTCATGCGGTCACAATTTGGAGCCTTCCCAGATGGTTCCTGACAAGCAAAGTCAGTGGGGGAAACCAGATCCACTTAACGACTGCATCACTCACTTAACAACTGCAGTAATTCACTTAGCAACTCTGGCAAAAAAAGAAAAGACCAGATTAAAAATGGAAGAAAAACTCACTTTACAACTACAGAGCCACAGAAATTTTGGGCTCAGTTGTGACCATAAGTTGAGGACTACCTATAACAGTGATGGTGAACCTTTTCGCCACCGAGTGTCAAAAAGGGAGCGTGCACATTCGCCTGGCCTGCAACCCAGAAGAGGAGCTGCCCAGGGGGAATGCATGCGCCGGAAAACGAACTTCCGGTTCCCAGCAAGCGCAGGTGCCCCAGCCAGCTACTCTTCCGGTTTCGGGCATGCACAACGATCAGCTGGATGGCATGCATACTCATGCAGAAAACAGAAGGTTAGAGCTTCCAGTTTCCAGCACTGCCACATGCCTGAAGGCCAGCTGATTGTTGCGCGTGTATGCATGCATGCCAGAAACGTGAAAGAGGAACGGGCGACGCTGTGCATGCCAGGCAACATGGCTCCGCCTCAGTGGTGGGTTACGGATCCCGGTACAACCGGTACGGTGCAACCACATGAATGCGTGCAGCACCATATGAATGCGCGCAGCACGCACATGCGTCCTTGCATCCTGCAATGCTCTGCAACGCCTCCGTGATGCTCCAGCTGCTCGGCGGAGTGTCATGCAGGCGCTATACGCTGCTCACGCATGGGCAGATGCCCCATTTCCTTCAAATACAGGTAAGGACAGCAGGTGGGTGGGCCCTCTGGAGCAACCTACCTGAACAGTACCTGGTGCTCTTGGCAGGCACCGATACGCCCGTACCGTGGCCTACTGCTGCAACCCCCACTGCTCCATATGCCACTTTGGGCACGCGTGCCATAGGTTTCCCATCATGTACCTATAATCTCAGCATGAATTCAGGAGCGATTTGGCATAGCAGGCTGGTCTTTCAGGGTGCGCCATCAACAGCACAGTTTGGCAAGAGAATCCTGGCGATCTGAGGTCCCCGTCAACGTATAAATGTACAAAAGAGATTTGCCTCACCTGCCACAGAAAGACTCCAGGTGTGGTGTTAAAAAACTAAACAAAGAAAACATTTTTTTAAAATAAAAAAGAAAATATGTAAAAAGACAGTGGCATACTTGACTAATATTGCTCCGTGAAAGCTGAGACTTGATTAAGGACACTTTGATGGATTGAGTGGATCAGTTTAGTTGATTAAGCTATCGACTGGATTTGCATATAATTGCATATGGGAGCCCCTCCCCCCACAATACTTTGGAAGCAATGAATCATAATCTGATCCAAGAAGCTCCTTCGCTTATTAATCCAAAGACTATTGGTTCCACCTCTGACTATGACACGCAGGGTAATATTGCAAATTTTGTTTAAAGCACCACCACTGAAAGATGTTGTAAGGACTGCTTGCTAACATATATATATATATATATATATATATATATATATATATGTATGTATGTATGTATGTATGTATGTATGTATGTATGTATGTATGTATGTGTGTGTATATATATATATATATATATATATATATATATATATATATATATATATATATATATATATATATATATATATATATATATATATATATATATATATATATATATATATATATATATATAGTCTTTGACTTTTGATCACAATTGAGTCCGACATTTCTATTGCTAAGTGAGACAGTTGTTAAATGAATTTTGCCCAGACCTATTTTTGCCATGGTTGTTAAGTGAATTTGGCTTCCCCGTTGACTTTGCTTGTCAGAAGGTCGCCAAAGGGGAATCACGTGATCTCGGGAATATGAACCGATTGGCAGGTATCCAAAGTTTACTCAAGTGGCCAAGGGGATGCAGCAGCAGAAATCGTAAGTGTGAAAAACAGTCATAAGTCACTGTTTTCAGTGCCTTTACAAACTTGAATGGACACTAAATGAATGGTTTTAAGTCGAGGATGAACTGAATGGACATGTCGTCGAAGTCTTTAAGACAGGGATGGCTAACCATTTTGTCGTCATCATGACATAATGCAATGCGCGGGTAACATCCCTGGCAGATCCTGGCCCCTGGACATTCATAATTCTAATACATTTGTCATTCCATTTATAGAATTGTAATATTCCATTCAGATTGTTTTGTTTACAATCCCTCGCGTATTTTGACACCACCTTCTTCTCCTTTTCTTTTCTCCCTCCCTCCCTTCTCTACTTCCTTCCTTCCTCTTTTCCCTTCCTTCTTCCCTTACCTCTCCCCTCCTCCTCTCTTCCTCTTCCCCTTCCTACCCTCCCTCCTTCTCTCCTTCCCCCTTCCATCTTCCTCTCCTCACCTTCTCTCTTCCTTTCTTTTTCTATTGCTGCAGGTGTTTTCTCCAGCTCTTAATTTCTATTTTCGAAATAAAAAGAAATTTTCACTTAAGTTGCCTTGAACAGCTGGGAAAAAAGATGGGAGGCCAATAATATGAAGAAAAGAATACATGTCCAAGCTAAGTTGGATAACTGTTAGATCCACTAAGGACCAGTGTATTGATGGCATGCTTCTTTGATAACCTGTATCTAAGACCAAGCATTGCTAAGCCTATTTACTGTACAGTGAATGGATTGAAGAATCGATTCACTCCAAACCTCGGTATAATCTGGACTCACTTTGTTGATCTCTCTCTCACACACTCTCTCACATCCTTGGAATAGAAAAACCTAAAAAAAAAAAAAAACCACGTCAGGCCAGTTCCTCCTGGAGAAAATCTATATAGTCACTCAGAGCTTGTATTGGCTTGATGGTATGTAATCACAGCCAATAAACCTTTGGAAGCCTATATAGGAAGCAAATCCAGAGAAA
Organism: Thamnophis sirtalis; assembly: GCF_051295495.1. NCBI lineage: Eukaryota > Metazoa > Chordata > Lepidosauria > Squamata > Natricidae > Thamnophis > Thamnophis sirtalis. The sequence goes on along the minus strand of NW_028261384.1, from coordinate 9,054,151 downwards.
CAAGTTAGTGTAAACAGCAGCCTAATCAAGGAGCCACCAAGAACTCCCCCATCAACACTGACAGGATAAGCCACTACTTGTGATGGCTAACCTTCTTGTAATTGCAGGCCGAAAGCATATATGCATGTATAACAGTGTGCGTGCTCATACCCATAATAAAATGCATGTGTGACACCACTCCCCACCCCCTGTGCATGCACCCCTGGGGGCCCATTCTGGTCCTAGCAGGCCTCCCTGAAGCCTCCCGGGACCAAAAATGGGGTCTGGGGAGCACCTCCCCCCATCCCTGCGCATGCATCTCCCATATGTGCCCCCCCACACACATATGCAACAGAGACCCAAAAATCAGCTAGCTGGTGGGAGGCGCATGCGCTGTGGAGCTGAGCTGGGGTGACGGCTTGCATGCCCGCAGTGAAGACTCCATGTGCCACCTGTGGCATGCGTGCCATAGTTTGCCATCACGGCAGTAGTACTTAAGAAGAGAGCAAACCCTTCTCCCTTCTAGCACTGATGGTGTCACCTAGTTGGGTAATGAAACATCTGCAAGAAAACAACCAAGTTCTCAGACAGCACCAAAGAATTCCATAGAAAGCACAAAGTTGTTGTCTATATCCATGCTATCTGGCCCCATCAGTCCGTATGCAATATTACTTTCCAAGATTGATTAATCTGCCTTTGTCCCTGTTTATTCTCTTCAATTTATTGGATGCAAATCACTCAGGAGATTCTGCTTTCTGGCCTTCCATACATGATGCAGAAATACAGAGAAATCCGCTGGACCAAAAAGAGGAATGTTGTACGACAATGTAGTTAGCAAATGAGTTTGTGACAGGGTAGAAAACTGCTGATGGAAAGGTGGAGGGCGGAATAGCAGGAGAAAAAGGGCTGTGACTTTTGCTATTGATCAGGAATTAATAACCTTCAAGAATGCAGCACGGAAGTTCAATAGGCTAGCGAACACCCAGATTACACTGCTGTCTGGGTGATAAGTTAACCCAGATGCCAGGAGGAATGGAACTGCTGATTATAAATGCATCGGGAGAAACCTGAATTTTCAATTTGCAGCACAAATGTCACCAAATGGCATTCGTTCCTCCAGGGATTTATTTATAAAAAAGCAGCAGAATTCTGCAGTGCTTCCCTTCCTTCTCTCTATTCAAAAAATTAGGAAGGCATCCATGATTCTCAGTAAGGCAACCTGCATCAAACACCTCGATCGCTGTTTAGGAATTCTACAACACTGGCGCAATATAACATGTGTTTTGTAAAGAGTGAATGGGGGTTACGATAGTGTGGCTGCAACTTCAGTCCTTTTACTCCCTCACCTGTAGATTCCTTTGAGGAGAGGGCCTTCCAGCAATCAGAAATGGTCGTGTGCTGGAGAGTTCGTTTCTTTTTATTATTATTATTATCATTATTATTTCTTAGAACCGGAGGTTTCCAACTGTGGCAACTTTAAGCCTGGTGGACTTCAACTCCCAGAATTCCCCAGCCAGCTTTACTTGAGTTGAGGTCTGCCAGGCTTAAAGTTGCCATGGTTGGAGACCCCTGTCTTAGATGATTACAAAGAGATCCAACTTGTTTAGATGGGTCTTTTGATAGAAATGGTGCTTGGAAACCAAAGCAACTGAAAGTCTACCCAACATATTAGCCTAAAAATGAAACTGGGCCATTTGTGGGTGATAGGAACCTGTTCTGGCCCTCTCCTCCGTCCAGTAACCAATGCCGAGACAAGCTTAGCTGGAATGCCACAGCACTTTATTAGCAGGAAACATAAACCTCGGTGGCTGAAAGCCAAGCACAACAAACATATAAGAACCTTGGCAGCAACTCAGACTTCGACAGAGACAGATAACAACTTCTCCAGCGTTAAGAATGAAGTTGAATCCTGCAAACCAGACTCCTCCCAGAGTCTCTCCTTAAACACAATCTTGAGAGGAGCCTAATTACAACCACCTGAGTCCAATTATCTTTTGTAACTGCGTAGCTGTTTTCTCTGTTGATCTGCCCGGCGTTGCCGGGATTCCAGGACCACCTCCCTTGTCTCCTCATCACTACTTCACGACCTGACATCAGGAGCACACTCCCTTCTGCATTCACCACTGCTCCATGCCTCAGGCGTCTCTTGGTGGCCAACCAGCCTCTCTGTGCCCTGCTCGGAGTCGGAACCCTGTCCAGGATCCTCCACCTCTTCCAGAGCCGACTCATAAGGCCCCTCGCTGGTGGAGTCTGTTTGCAGCTCCAACGGCTCCTGCTGGGCCACAACAGAAACCCATGCATTACCTCCACAAAACATTGATTTCTGGACTATGCAGAAAAACAATTGCTACCAACCTGCCTTCCATGGAGGACCTGTACACTGCACAAGTCAAAAAGAGTCCCGTGATAATATTTACAGACCCCCTCGCATCCTGGGCGTAAATTGTTTCAACTCCTACCCTCAAAATGACCCTAAAGAGCATTGCACACCAGAACAATTAGACACAAAAACAGTTTTTCCCCACTCTGCTAAACAACTATTTCCCTCACCACTGTCAAACTATTCACTAAGTCTGCATGACTATTACTATTATTCTTCTCATTGTCCCTATCACCCAACTCCTCCCACTTATGACTGTAACTTTGTTGCTTGTATACTAACGATTTATATTGATTGTTTCCTAGTATGATTTGATTGCTTGTTAGTAACCTATGACTATCACTAAGTGTTGTATCTTATGATTCTTGACGAATGTATCTATTCTTTTATGTACACTGAGAGCATATGCACCAGAGACAGATTCCTTGTATGTCCAATCACACTTGGCCAATAAAGGATTCTATTCTATTCTATTCTATTCTATTCCATTCCATTCCACTCTACTTCCATATTCTATTCTATTCTATTCTATTCTATTCTATTCTATTCTATTCCATTCCACGCCACGCCACGCCACTCCACTCCACTCCACTCCACTCCATTCTAATTTTATTCTATTCCTTGGTGATTGATTGCTTTACTGTTGATACTGAATGGCTGAAGTTACTTCCCACTTCAGTATCTTCATTGTCTACTTTGTGACCCCAGAAAAAAAGTGTTATGAACCTGTCTTTCCTAGGTTTCCACAAGAGAGGAAGTGAGCCTGTGGTGGGATTCATTTTTTTTACTACCTGCTCTGTGGGCGTGTCTTAGTGGGTGTGTCTTGGCTTGCTGGGCGTGTCTTGGTGGGTGTGGCAGGGGAAGGTTACTGCAAAATCCCCATTCACTCCCGATCAGCTGGGACTCGGGAGGCAGAGAAGAGATGGGGGTAGGTGGTATTTACCGGTTCTCTGAACTATTCAAAATTTTCTCTACTGGTTCTCCAGAACTGGTCAGAACCTGCTGAATTCCACCTCTGAAGTGAGCCAATTCCAAAGTCCCAAAGGAAGCCTCACAACCTTGTGGCAAAACCAGGCCTATCCGAGTTTTCAATGAGCACAGCTTTGGAGACCACAAAACCTGCAATATTTCAAAAATTAAAGAAGAAGAAGAAGAAGAAGAAGAAGAAGAAGAAGAAGAAGAAGAAGAAGAAGAAGAAGAAGAAGAAGAAGAAGAAGAAGAAGAAGAAGAAGAAGAAGAAGTAGTAGTAGTAGTAGTAGTAGTAGTAGTAGTAGTAGTAGTAGTAGTAGTGGTGGTGGTGAAGCAGCAGAACAGACCACGGATCTAGCTTAAATCCTTATACATGTTTACTGAGCTATCAAATGAAGTCCCAATGACTTAAGTGACTGAAAAAACCCAGTTTAGGAAACCTACAGGACAGTGCTGGCAAATTCAGAAGAAACACAGGGGTGGGGGTGGGGATTTCCCCCTCACTAGTACTTTTAGTGTGGTTGTGCAACAGAGATGCTTGAACAGCCAAAAACTATGGAAAGACCTCCATAATTTATTCATTCTCTTTCCTCTCAGTCCAGGAATGAAGAATTAAACCACAGAAGGTTTATTAAGTGGATCGGTAAACAGAAATGTTTAAATTCTCCCTGTTAATTGCTCAAATGTAATTGAATTCATGCGGAACACAAGGAAGAGAAAGTCAGTATGGAAATAGTGCAGCTAGAGTCTCTCTCTCCCTTCCTCCCTCCCTCTCCCTCTCTCTCTTTCTCCCCTCCCTCCCTCTCTCTCCCTCTCTCCTCCTCTCCCTCCTTCTCTTTCTCTTCCTCCCTCTCTCCTCCTCTCCCTCCCTCTCTTTCTCTCTCTCTCTCTCCCCTCTCTCCTCCTCTCCCTCCCTCTCTTTCTCTCCCTCCCTCCCTCTCTTTCTCTCTCTTCTTCTCCATGCGTGTGTAGCATTGTGTCATTGCTGAACCCTAGTAATTGCTCAGACAAGTCCCTGCAGTTTTCCTGGCAAGATTTTCAGAAAGGGATTGCCATTGTCTGCTTCATAGAGCTGAGAGAGGCAGGGGACTGGCCCAAAGTCACCAGGCTGGCTTTGTGCCTAAGGCAGAACTAGAATTCACAGTCTCCTGGTATTTACCATGATGTCCTACCTACTACCCCAAAGTGGCTTTCTTTGCTTGATGTTCAAATAGCTGGGGAAATACGCCTAGCGTCAGTGGCTGCGTGTTTGTCAAACAAAGATAAAGTCTGAAACTTTCAGGGGCTTAAAATGATTGACTGGGCAAAGGATTTCGGATATAGTATAGAATTAGAGAAATGGTTAAAAATTTGGGATAAAAACTACAAAACTGACTATGGCCTCAGCCTACAAAGAAAACCTGTATAAAATGTTTTACAGGTGGCATCTGCCCACCTGCAAAATTAGCAAAAATGTGTAAGAATTCGACCGCCAAATGCTGGAAATGTAATCAGATCCTAGGGACCTACCACCACATGTGGTGGAAGTGTCGGAAAGCAAGGAATTACTGGGAGAAAATACATAACTGGTTAGAAATGATAACCGAGCAAAATATCAAAATTAAACCAGAAACATGCCTCTTAGGTATACTACCGTGTTTCCCCAAAAATAAGACAGAGTCTTATTTTCTTTGGATCCCCAAAATAAGCACTTGACCTTATTTTCAGGGAGCTTTTAGTATTTTTTGAGGCGCAGGACGCAGCGAGCGTGGTCACCTCATGGCTGCTGCTGCATTGCAATATTTTGGGGGAGGGTTTTCTTTTTAGGGAGGGTTTATTTTCGGGGAGGGCTTATTTTAGCGCATGCGCACAAAAGCCTGATTGGACTTATTATCTTGGGAAGTTTTATTTTCGGGGAAACAGGGTATCAGAAAGTTATGATAAAGCAACCGCATATTTAGGGTTACAGTTACACATGCTGATGGCAGCAAGAATTACATATGCTAATTATTGAAAGAACGTCAACACCGCCATCGGATGAGGATATAATTAGGAAAATTTGGGATTGTGCTGAAATGGATAGATTAACCTTAAGAATTAAAGATAAAGAAGACTTGAAATATTATTGGACATGGAATAAATTTTATGAATGGATAGAGACAAGAGGTAGAAATGAGAGGGAAAATAAGTTTACGAATGCCAATAAGTGTTTGTACGGAGAATAAAGATGTATAAAACAATGACTACAGTAAGGGGAAAATTGTAAATAGGCTAATGTAAGTAGAAATTTAGTTAAAACTCTTTTATTTTATTGGTTATGCTACTATAATTACTGTTGTTATATTATTGTTATAGTTATTAGCTCGTGTGTTAAGATTTACTATCAACTTTTCTTTGCCTCTGCTTTATTCGTAATTGTTATCTTTTCAATTAAAATATTTTTTTAAAAATTGAAAACACTGCAGACACTGTGCTGTGCCTTTAATTAAGCGACGGCAACAATTTCCAGCTTTGGTTAAAGCCACCCAGGTCTTCTGCTCTTCCTCCTCTCTTAGTCTAACACAGTGGTCACCAACTGGTGGTTCATGGACCACTGCTGGCCCATGAGAAAATTTTGGTGATCCGCAGAAAAATTATTTGCATTTTTATATTGCACTAAATCAAGGGTCCTCAAACTACGGCCCCTGGGATGGACACATGCAATGAACGCTTGTGTTGTTGCAGAGGGTCTCCCCCTTCGGGGTCTTTTTGTGCAGGTTGGAGGGGGACAGAAATTCCGACTTGGTGTCTGCTTCAGCCTCCTGATGTGGGGATTTGGGCGAAGGCTGGAGGGAAGTGCCACTGGTGGTGAAGAGCCAGAGGGCCTCGTTCCAGTGGGACTGCATCATGGCCTGGAACTGGCTGGTCATCTCAGCCCAGTGAGCCTTCAGGTGCTGGGACCTGGCCTTGCTTTCCTGCAGGTTTTCCCTCTGCTTGGAAAGCCTATGCTTGTAGTCTTCAGTGAGGTGCTTTTGCTGAATCTCCTTCTCGGTCAAATCCAATTTGAACTGAACTGAGCCAGCTGTTTTGCCAACGCTTTCTCATGGTGGCTGCTTAGCTCCAACCATTGCTTCCTGTTGGGGCCCTAAGGAGCCCCGGCTGGCAGGCGAGGAGGGGCTGGGAGGCGAGGGGTGAGTAGAGGCTGGTGAGGCGCCCCTTGACATGAGTGACATCAAGTTGGCCATGCCCACCCAGTCACATGACCACCTTGCCATGCCCACCCACCCAGTCATTAGGCAAATCATGTTAGTGGTCCGCAGGATTTAAAATTATGAATTTAGTGGTCCCTGAAGTCCGAAAGGTTGGTGATCCCTGATCTAACACACTGTTCCTCAAACATTTTCCTTTACTACTCAAAACATTTATCAGAAATTATGTCTGAACTTTGAAGTCTGACAGTAAGTCCCTTCCTTCAGCACCTTCCTATTTTCAAACAATTGCTGAACTTGGCCATAACTTGAGGACTACCTGTACAGATTGTAACTTACATCTTGTAAAGTAAGGACTACTTTACAGGTTGTAAGTAGGGGACTACCTGTACATTCATTTAGTGGCCATTCAAAGTTACAACAGCACTCAAAAAGGTGACTTATGACCATGTTTCACACTTACGACCATTGCAGCATCCCGACAGTCATGTGATCAAAATCCAGACACTTGGCAACTGACTCATACTTATGACGGTCGCTGTTTCCCAGGTTCACATGATCCCCTTTTGTGACCTTCTGACCAGGAAAGTCAAAGGGGGGGGGGAGCCAGGTTCACTTAACAACCGTGTCACTAACTTAACAATGGCAGTGATTTACTTATCATTGGTGACAAGAAAGGTTGTAAAATGAGACAAAAGTCACTTAACAACATTGCTTAGCAACGGAAATTTCGGCCTCAGTTGTGGTCATAAGTCATAGACTTACCTGCATTATACAGACAATACCACTGAATAATCTTTGCGCTGTTACCACAAATTGCTGTAATTTTATTGATTTTTGCCTTAATAGGAATACTTGGGGAGATTTCTGAATATATTTCATGACATGCGGCAATCTTCAAGTCAATTTAAATGTCCCTGTTGTGATGGATGACGGCTCCGCGTGTTGTTACCCATGAAAAAACCATTTTCGCCCAATTTTGAGTAATTTAGCCAGGTTTGAAAAGCGCTGCTCTAACATCTTGCTGGGCTCCCGTCCAGTTGGCAGAATCAACCCCTCCGTAGGCTTATGCCAAAACCCAGCTGGCTGGCTCTGGTGTGCAGCTCATCCGAAGCGGCAAGGAGGTGTGAAAAGAATCGTCCAGGACTGGGAGAGAGGGGGGAGGGCGACGGGGGGGGGGCAGGTGGTTTCTTTTGTTTGGGTGAATAAACCAGGCTTGTTCATGGAATATTAATTAATAATAAATGAACACGGCTGAATTATTCAGGCTCTGAGGCTCATAAAAGCAAATTTGCCCTCCAGGTATGGCTCAAGGCTCCCTTTATTCTTTTCATTTTTTTTTAAAAAAAAAAAGAATATGGGAGGAGGATTTGCTTAAGGCTGAAGGTTTTGCTGGATCATTAGAGGCCAAATATTCATTGATGTTGATCGGTCGACATGCTGGGGTGGAGGGGGGGGACGCACTTCCTCTACTGTACAGCAGGGGGAGTACAATTCTGGAGATTTTTTTTTTTTTTAAACTTATTATTTCTCTTTATGTTATATTACATTTGTCTTCTGCCTACCCCATGTTGAATTGGACCATTTAGATTCAAACTGGGATAGCTTCCAAGATGAGATATGGAATGCAATGCGATGGACGTTGCAGCAAAGGGGCATGGAAGGAAAATCTGGGGATGGGAAGAAATAGGTGCCGATTCAACCCAGTAGGAGACAGAGGGGCAGGGGTGGTTCTGCTGGGGGTTCGCAGGAGTCCGGGGGAACCTCTAGCTAAGATTCTATGCAGTTCAGAGAACCCCCAAATCCCACTCGTGGCTGACCCCACCCACCTTGCCCCTCCCCTCCCAGGAGTCCCTACCGGAAGTTTGGAAAGGCCGGAAACCGGGCTGTTTCCAACCTCCAGAGGTTCTCTGGAGCCTGGGGAGGGCAAAAGCACACACACACCCCCGCCATGGTGCAGGAGGCTGTCTAGGCCACACCCACCATGGCCACGCCCACCAAGCAACTGGGCAGGGACCCCCTTTTTAACATTTTCGAAGCCCAAACCTGGACAGAGGGAACATGGGACCCTTAACTACTGAAGGGGAGCTGTGACACTGGATATTCCATGACATCATCAAGCAAATGACAAAACTGTATTCAGATAATGAATTGCAGCACAGGCTGGTGCTTGATAGAGTGTCAGTGAAGGCATTTTGAGAAGATGCTGTGATTTATTTTTATTCATTTGTTTATTTACATATTTGTTTATTTGTACCACTTTTATTATTTTTACAAATACAGGTCCTTGACTTACTGCCACAGCTGAGCCCCAAAAATGATTTTTCTTGCCGCCCTGTTGTTAAGTGAATCATTGCAGTTGTTAAAGTTAGTCACCTACTGAATCTGACTTCCCCATTGACTTTGCTTGGAAGAAGTTCACAAAAGGGGATCATGTGACCCCCTGGACCCGTCATAAATATGAGTCAGTTGCCAAGCGTTTGATCACCACGTGGGAATGTTGCAACGGTGTGAAAAACAGTCATAAGTGACTTTTTTCAATCCGTTGTAACTTTTGAACGGTCACTTAATTGAACGGTTGTAAGTGGATTTTCAAGGTGGCGGACGTGTCGAAACATATGTTTCTCCCCCTATTTTCACCATAACAACAACCCTGCGAGGTGAGTTGAGCTAAAAGAGAATGGCCCAAATTGTGCATGCAGTGGTTTTTCCCCCCGAAACATTCTATGGAAGTGAAATTTGGATTTGGTAGAAGCGAGATATAAAAAAAGGTGTTGATGCTTTTGAACTTTGCTATTGGACAACATTGCTGAGAAGAAGATGGATCCCCAAGAAAACAAATCAACATTCTTATATTCGATGTACAAAAACGATCAGCCTTAAAATTATTCTACGTTGGGCCCATTCTGCAAAAACCTTGCTCTCTTGAGAAGTTGATAATGTTGGGAAAGGTGGAAGGAAAGAAAGGAGAGCTAAGTCATCAGCAAGGTCTTAGTTACAACAGCAGTGGTGCACTTTTGGAAGTTCTGGAGGACCTCACTAAAGACAGAATGTTCTGAAGAAAATCTCTTAAGTAGTTAGTCGGAGTTAACGTGAGGACACCCACGGTGTCCCCCCAAAATAAGACCAGCTCTTATATTATTTTTTCATTCCAAAAGATGCATTAGGGCTTATTTTCTGGTTAGGTCTTATTTTGGGGGAAATACGGCACTAATTGCGTCAATCTGGCTGATGACCTTAACTGGGGCTTATTTTGGGGTTAGGACTTACATTACGAGCATCCTTTAAAATCACGCTAGGATTTATATTCCAGTTGGGTCTTATTTTCGGGGAAACAGGGTAGTTAATCAAAATGATGTGATTGGTGCAAATTACACACTGTGTCATTTATATGAGGACTGTTGGTGGGCCTGTTTTGGGAACTGAGCCCAGCCAATGAGGAAGCTAACCTATGAATTCCTAGCCAATCAGAATCTACTGGGGTGGGGAGGGAGATCCAGGAAAAAAATGGAAAACAAACTTCTGTTCCCTGAGCTGAAGGCTCCAAGCTTGGACTAGGGAGGAAGAATTAAAATGCGTCCCACAATTATTATTATATATGAATGCCGTAAGATATAGCTGGGACTGTAGGTTCAAAGAAGCCCTCCCATCTTTTAGGGCCATGATGGGGAACCTATGGCATATGTGCCTGAAGTGCAGTGGTGGGTTTCAGGAAGTACGTCCCGGTACGAGCATACCAGGGCCTGCCGGAAGTGCCGGGTACCATTCCGGTACGGTGCTCCGGAGCGCCCACTCACCCGCTCACCGTCCTTACCTGTATTTGAGCTCTTTGGTGCTTCTGCGCATGCGCACAGAGTGTACGGTGCCTGCGCAATGCTCCACCAAGCAGCTGAAGTGCCGTGGAGGCGTCGCAGAGCATTGCAGGAGGTAAAGACACATGCACGTGCTGCGCACATTCATGTGGTGGCCGCCGGGCCCCATTGCACCATACTGGTTGCACCTGGACCCGGAACCCACCACTGTGGAAGTGGCACGCAGAGCCATCTTTCCGGGCATGCCAGCCATCGCCTGTTGCTCTGGTTCTGGCCAGTTGGTCTTTGCACGCGCAGGAGTGCCAGAAACGGGAAGAGCAGCTCCCTGGCGTGCATGCACGTGCTGGGAAACTGAGCTTCCGGGTTTCTGGTATGCCAGCTGATCTTCATCCATGCCTGCGTGCCAGAAACCGGAAAACCAGGTGACTGGTGCGCATGTGCATGCCAGAAACTGGAAGCTCATTGAACCGCTCTTCTGGTTTCCAGCACTCGCATGTGCGCATGTGTGCGCCGGGGAGCTGCTCTTCCATTTTCCGACGCTCCCCCGCATGCGTGCAGGCACACTCGTTTCAGTACTTGGTGCCGAAAAGATTTGCCAACACTGTTTTAGAGTTTAAAGGCCTAGAATGTGTATCAAGGTCTCTTCAGTGATTATCAAGCGAGAATTTATAAAAACAAAAAATCATGAAAACTTATAGCTTGACATCCTATATTTATGTTCAAAATGTATCACATGTAAAATCAAAAGAAGTTTTCACACAGGTCACTTTAATTTCTTGGGCAAGATGGAACGATTTTACATTTTATAGAGGCCCTTTATCCAGTGAGAGGTTAAAAAAATAATATAGGAATGAAATGCGTCTCCCTATTGTTATCTTGCAAAGATAAAATGATTTGGGGTAACCTCTGTTAGGAGATTCTTCCTGGACATATGAGAAAGTTTTTAACTTGGCTGGTAAGAATTTATTAGACTGAAGTCAGTGCATCTAATAGTAAGGGAAACCTATTTAGTCAGGAAAATTAAATAAAAGCAATGACTTAAGAAACTTTTGGAGTTGACCTAAACTCTTCATTGTGTTTCTAAAACATGTGCATCATTATGAGCCGAGGTGGCGCAGTGGTTAGAGTGCAGCACTGCAGGCTACTTCAGCTGACTGCTAGCTGCAGTTCAGCAGTTCAAATCTCACTGGCTCAAGGTTGATTCAGCCTTCCATCCTTCCAAGGTGGGTGTAATGAGGACCCGGATTGTTGGGGGCAATATGCTGACTCTGTAAACCGCTTAGAGAGGGTTGTAAAGCGGTATATAAGTCTAAGTGTTATTGCTATTGCTATCACATTAGCCCAAGCAAGTTCATTGAGTTAATGTAGTTTCTTCAAGAAAGTCAACTTAGTAGAGACAAAAGTTAAGATCCAGTAAAAAGAAAAAAAATCAAGAGTCAAACGATATTACCATTACCATTGCATTTATTCTGTCTTAATTGGTAAATATTCTCAGCTGAGGACATTTTTTTAAACCAAATTGTGCTTCCTTTATTCTTGTCTCCTTTCTGTTGTGCACGTTTTTGAGTTGAAATACATTCACCAGAAGGGCAGCATTCTCCTGATAAGAAATGTCTTCAAGAGAAGACAAAGGAAGTCCAGTTGCCTCATGAAAAAGCACTACTATAGTGTGAAAAAGAATTATTATTAACCTACTAGGGAATTTTGTGCTTGTTGGAATGAAGCCTTTGAAAATGATAGGTTGAGTTGATGTTCTAATCATGGAATGATAATAGTCAACAGATCTTGGTCAAATTAGAAAATGTTGATCCACTGGACAATCTTTGATCATCTGGTCAGTTTGTGGGAAAAGAACCCTGTGAAATCTGGGGTCTGCAAAAACTATGTGACTTGATCAAAAACTCTTGGACTACGTGTTTAGTTTCGCGTGAAGTGTGGCTCTCCACTCCTTTGTGGTTTTGATTTAGTGCTTCGCTTCCAAGAGATGCTCCAATGGATGCTTTTGTCTAATCAAGACACTCTTTAGAAGCTATTTTAATCAACATCTGCCAGGGGTGTGATAATTTGGATTCCTGCAAAGGCAAGAAGCGTACCGGCCTCTCCACTAGTGAAAGAGAAAGGAGAAAACTAAGGTCTTTCTTGTCTCTATGGTAAGTTGTCCCCTTCTCCAATTCTACACTTGCAATGTTGAAGGAAAGGATATGCTTAAGTTTAACTCCAGCCCTGTGACAGGATCATTTTCTTGGCAGAGTAAAAGAATCAGCTCAGTGCTCCCACCTGCTGAGGCAAACCTGAACTAAGCATCATAAGGTTGAGGACTCTAAACCAGTGTTTCTCTAACTTTGGCAACTATAAGATGTATGGACTTCAACTCCCAGAATTTCCCAGCAAGTGATGGGGAAGGGAGAAGGAAGAGGAGAGAGAGAGGGGGGGGAGAGAGGAGAAGTTAGTGAGGAAAGGATAGTGGGAAGAGGAGAGGAGAGAGAAGAGGGGGAGAGAGGGGAGAGAGGAGAAAGAGGAGCGAGGAGAGGATAATGGAAAGAGGAGAGAACAGAGGGGAGAGAGAGGAGAAAGAAGAGAGAAGAGAGGGAGAGGAGAAAGAAAGAGGAGTGAGGAAAGGATAATGGAGAGGAGAGAGGAGAAAGAAGTGAGATGGGAGCGGGAAGAGAAGAGAGGGGGAGAGGAGAAAGAGAGGAGTGAGGAAAGGATAGTGGAGAGAGGAGAGAAGAGAGGGGAGAGGGGAGAGAAAGGAGAAAGAAGAGGAAAGAGAGGCGATAAGAGGGGGAGAGGAGAGGGGAGAAGAGTGAGGAGAGGATAGTGGAGAGAGTAGAGGGGAGAGGAGAGAGGGGAGAGAGAGGAGAAAGAAGAGGGGAGGGGAGAGGGGAGAGATGGGGAGAGGAGAAAGGAGTGAGGAGAGTGGAGGGGAGAGGAGAAAGAGAGGAGTCAGGAACGAATAGTGGAAAGGAGAGGAGAAAGAGGAGAGGAGAGGAAGAAGAGAGAGAAGAAAGAGGAGAGAAGAGAAGGAAGAGAGAGAAGAAAGAAGAGAGAAGAGAAAGAAGAGAGGGGGAGAGGTGAGAGGCGAGAAAAGAAAAGAGAGAAAAGATGACATCGAAGGTGGGAAGATAATTTCCCCCAAAAAGGCTGGCTGGAGCAGAGATGCAGTTTGAATTCTTTCCTGCTAGATTTAATGCCAATACTTGTTTTTCTCTGCTTGGCTCAGTCTGAAAGAGACCTGGGCATTTTGCAGCCCACGGGTCACACCTGGCCTTTTCACTATCCCTCTCTGGCTCGCTGAAGTCCAAGTTTCTCAGGCGGCCCCTTGGGAAAATTAACGGCCCACCCCCGGTCTGAAAAACTGGGCCGTGTGTTTCTGCTGAAGTCAATTTAAAGAGTGAAAAGCCAGTTTGTAAAGAATTCTTATTAGCCAGCCTGCATGGCTTCCTTAACAACCCTCCATCCCTGCACTATTCCTGTAGCAGTTTGTGAAGCTATAAAATATCATGAGGAGATTTATAAAATGAATTTATTTATTTTTCTTCCTGATTTTTGCCTCACTTTCTTGTCCTGGTAAAATAATATTTACCAACCCAATGCTTCCAAAAACTGAATTTTACAAAAAATATTGAATATGAATATTGAGGTAGGCCAGGGGTGTCAAAGGCCCAGGGGCCAAATCCGGCCTGCAGGGTGCTTAGATCTGGGCCACCAGGCTGCCCTGGAAACAGTGAACAACCGGCCCACAATGCCTCTGGCCGCAAAAATGGAGCCCGCTCAGAGGCTGAAATACATCATGTAAATGAGATGAAGAATGTGGAGAAGAGGAGAGAGGTAAGAAGAAGAAGAGAAGGTTAGAAGGAGGAGGAGAGAAAGAAGGACTGGAAAGAGGAGAGAGAAGGAGGAGAAGGGGAAGTAGGGAAGAGAAGGATGACAGAGGGAAGAAAGGAGGAAAGGAGGAGGAGATGAGGGGAGGAAAGTGATGGATAGGGTACCAATATGGTGAATGGAGAGCAGAAGGGCCAATGATGGTTCTTGTGGGGGTTGATGGTAAGACAAATTCATATAATATTTAATAATACAAAATAGTGTTGGTTATGCAACAGTATACATGTGATTATTTGTATGAAAATGAAAAAAATAAACATCTTTATTATATACAGTATATATAAAAAGAAATGTAATTTCCAAGACTGGAGATACGATCACTTCATTCTGCTTTACGTGGACAATTCCTATATCCAGCACAACATCCAGTACTGGGTTCCACGTTTAAGAACAATTCAGAGAAATTGGAGGTGTTCGGAGAAAGACAACAAGATCCATCAAGAGAGGGATCCAAAATTAAAGATTTGGGGATGTTTGCCCAAAGGAGACTGGAGGACTTGTTAGAAACAGGTGATTCTCAAATTACGACAGTCCTGGTTAGTGAATGTTCGAAGGGAAAAAAGTTGTCATCAAGTTATGACCATTTTTCACAGTTACAACTGTTGCAGCATCCTCATGGTCCGTGCGATCAAAATTTGGACACTTGGCAACTGGCATGTATTTATGACGGTTGCAGTGACCTGGGATTGCAACCGTGATCGCCTTTTGCGACCTTCTGGCAAGCAAAGTCAATGGGGAAGCCAGATTCCCTTAACAACTGTGTGACTAACTTAACAACTGCAGTGATTCACTTAACAACTGTAGCAAGGAAGGTTGTAAAATGGAGCAAAATTCACTTCGCAACAGTCTTGCTTAGAAAACAGAAGTTTTAGGCTCAATTGTCGTCGTAAGTTGATGACGGTATACTGGAATGGATGTCACACAGACCATTCCATCTGCCGGCCAATGTCGGCTGGCGACCCCCCGGGGGAGGGCCTTCTCTGTGGCTGCTCCGGCTCTCTGGAACGATCTCCCCGTTGAGATCCGGACCCTTGCTACCCTTCCCGCCTTCCGTAAAGCTATTAAGACCTGGCTGTTCCGGCAGGCCTGGGGCTGTTGAAGTATCCAGCCCCACTTTAAGTTATTAATGTTGCTGTAATTTTAAATTGTTGTATTGTCTTATATATTCCCCCTCCCTTTTTTATTGTAAGCCGCCCGGAGTCTTCCGAGAGTGGGCAGCATGCAAAACTAATAAATACAATACAATACAATACAACCTGGCGATCGAATCTTTACCTTCACAAATGACATGGAATTATTTTCAAAGCAGATTCCAACTGATTTTGAGAATGCAAAATCTCCCTTCGAACAGGAGCAGACAGTGGAAAGGAATGGATGTATTGCTGAGTGGGTTTGACAACCACTGAGCATGCTCCAGTTTCCAAACAAAATGGAGGATGGACTAGATCAGTGATGGAAAACCTTTTTGGCATAGAGTGTTCAAACTGGAACGTGCGTGCATGTATGTGGCATGCCAGAGCACCAGAAACCTGAAGACCAGCTGGCTGGTGCATGCATGCCTGTTTTTGGACTGTCTTTTGGGCCGCTTTCCTGCTGTTTAGGGGCCAAAAACAGCCCCAAAATGGCCTGAAAATAGCCCAGAAAACAGCCTGTTTTCAGGCTTTTTTCTGGCGCTACAGTGCACATGAAGACCAACTGGCCGGCGCATATGTGCGTGCCGGAAACTAGAAGAGCAGCTGCTGATGGCGCATGTGCCCACAGAGACGGTTCTGCGTGCCACCTCTGCCACGCATGCCACAGGTTTCGTCATCACGGGACTAGATGACCTCCAGATCTTGAATTTTGGTTTTCCCAGCTACAACCACTTGGAACGCATTTGTGAATGTTGAATTGCAAAGATCTCCTCTTTTGTCCCCGGAAACTGATACAAAAATCTCCTTTGTGTCATTGTGTGGCAGGTCTGAAGTGTTCCCAGGTGAGTGGCTGCGGGGGGGGGGGGAGGGGGAAGGCGAGATTTGCAGATAACAAAAGCTCCTTCAGCATCACCCCTGTGGCTACCATTCATCGCTTTATAAAAAGAAGCAATGAAGTTCTTCCTTCCGATTCAATCAAGGAGAATCTGTTTCTTCTCCTCAAGCCACTCTTGCACTGCTTGGGCAGAGCTGAATAGCTAAACAGCAAGGGCTTTGCCAAGTAGTCATTATTGTAGTGTTAAGAGTCTTTTTTTTCAATCACCGCGGGGACAAGTTGTCAGGTTCTTCTTGGACTATAGCATTTCAGTGTGCCGAAAAATGTGGCTGTGGGGATAAAATTTACCTCTAAGGAAGATAAAAAGCGTGGACATTGAAAGTCAGCAAGGAAAATATCACTCACTAGCGAAGAGTCAGGGATGCAGTGGCTCAGAGGCTAAGACGCTGAGCTTGTCGATCAGAAAGGTTGGCAGTTCGGCAGTTCGAATCCCTAGCGCTGTGTAGCGGAGTGAGCTCCCGTTACTTATCCCAGCTTCTGCAAACCTACCACTTCAAAAGCACGTAAAAATGCAAGTAGAAAAATAGGAACCATCTTTGGTGGGAAGGTAAGAGAGTTCTATGCGCCTTCGGTGTTCATGCCGGCCACATGAGACGTCTTCGGATAGCGCTGGATCTTCGGCTTTGAAATGGAGATGAGCACTGCCCCCTAGAGTCGGGAACTACTAGCATATATGTGCAAAGGGAACCTTTACCTTTAGCCAAGCAGCTTGAGCGTCATGGAGGCGTCACGGAGGTAAGGACACATGCATGCACTGCATGTGTGCTGCCCGCGTGCTTCTGGGAGACGCCAGGCCCCGTTGCACCGTACAGGTTGCAACGCGATCTGGAACCCACCACTGATGCACACGTTCTGATTTGGGCACTTGGTGCCGAAAAGATTCGCTATCACTGTTCTAGCCGTTTCCCTTTCCCAATTCTCTGTGAGCTTTGACCCTCCACCCAAATGAACAACATCTCCTTCCTACCCAAGATCTGTCAAAGACCCTGCTGTCAGAGGGCAATAAGATTCCAGGATGTACACAAAAGATCCAGCTTATTTTGGACTAGCTAGTTAGGCATTTAAGGCCAATGTAGCCCTCTAATGGGGTCTTAGATTGCAAAACTAATTGCCCTGTAAAAGTAACAGTCTATTGGATTTTTTTTTAATGAACCAGCTTACAATTTCTGTGTTTCCTCATCCTATTATCATTAGTCCCACTCCTAACCCTTTGCTGGCTTCTGATATATTTTTTTTATATGGCTCAACGATATAATAGTTTATTGCCCCATCATTATCCGTGATTGCCAATAGAAAATGTGTGGGGAGTTAAGGCTGGAAACATTGGCTCTCTCTCTCTCTTTCTCTCTCTCATTACGGCAAATGAACAGGTAAATTATAAAAGTTATTGATGGGCCAGGTTTAACTCCCCATTGTCCTAGCTCAGTAATTCGTATCAGAATGTGGCATTCGAGACACACATTTCTTCTGCTTTGACTATGGGGTGTCAGTTGTGAAGAGAAGGGTCAAATACAGATAATCCTCAACTTACAACGGTTCTAGTGATTGTTTGAAGTTATAACAGGACTGAAAAAAGCGGCCCCCCATGACTGCGTTTCACATTTATGACTGCTGCAGCTTCCCCAGGGTCAGGTCAAATTTGGATGCTTGGCAACCAACTCGTATTTATGACGGTTGCAGTGTCCCTAGAGGTCGCATGATCCCCTTTTGCGAACTTCTGACAAGCAAAGTCAATGGGGGAAGCCGGATTCACTTAACATGACTGCAGCATTTCGCTTAACTACGGTGGCAAGAAAGGTCATAAAATGAGGCAAAACTCGCTTAACAGAATTCTTGGGCTCAGTTGTGGTTGTAAGTAGAGGACAAGAATTATTTGCAGGAGCAGGGCTTCGATTACATAGTTGAAGTGGCCCCGATTTTTACTTCTTGGCCTCTCTTCCCAGATACCACTGGTGGTTGGACTTTTTTAAATGGGCTATTAGCAAACAGGCAAAAGGAAAAGGACTGTTTTCTTAGGGCTTACAAAAACTAAAAGTATAATATATATATTAAAAAAATCCTGGCCATTTAATTTGCAACAGAAAAGCCATGAGAATTATCTCTTTGAGTAGCACTGATGATGCCACCTAGTTGGGTAATGAAATATCTGCAAGAAAACAACAAAACCCAGAGAGCAATAGCAATAGCAATAGCAATAGACTTATATAGCGCTTCATAGGGCTTTCAGCCCTCTCTAAGCGGTTTACAGAGTCAGCATATTGCCCCCAACAACAGTCCGGGTCCTCATTTTACCCACCTTGGAAGGATGGAAGGCTGAGTCAACCTTGAGCCTGGTGGGATTTGAACAGCCAAACTGCTGAACTGCAGTCAGCTGAAGTAGCCTACAGTGCTGCATTTAACCACTGCGCCACCTTGGCTCTTAGGAGCAGCAAGGACCCCTCAATCATCTCTTTTTGAATATACAATAAAATAGCAAGGCGCCGAAAACACCAGCCTGAAGATCACGAGTGGGACCTCGCCGAAACATTGCCAAGACAATCTCAATCTTACACGGGAAAAGACCTGAATACAACAAGACTAGCATACCTACACCCGGGAAAATCTACGAAAACGCAAGGGACAGATGGGCCAAACGAGTCACCATACCCGTATGGTGGCCACTGCTCCCGGCTACCACCGGTACGGCTGTACTGAGTCGTACTTCCCAGAACCCACCACTGGTGTGTATGTGTGTGTAAGAGAGAGAGAGACAGAGAGAGAAAGAGAGAGAGACAGAGAGACAGAGAGACAGAGAGACAGAGAGGGAGAAGCAGAAGCTTATATATAGGTAGTCCTCAACTTACAACCTTTTATAACCGACCATTCCGTTCAAACCTGATTTTATTTTACTTGCCTGTAAAAAAATCAAAGAAAGACAGGCCTTTGAGTGCAGGAGAGGCTAAACTCAAACAGATGTGTTAAAAGCTATTGAAGGCTCGGCTTTTATTTCAATTCATATTATTTTAGATTTTATTTTATTTTGTCGTTATTTTTTCCTGTGGCTGGCATGAAAGGGATCTTTTGCACAGATGCATCCCAGATTGTTTGCATTTCCTTGTTTATAATTTAATTGAGACGGCTTCCCACTCAACACATGACTCCGAGGGGCTGCCCAGTGAAACATCACAAACAACCATCAGAAAGGATAAAATGTAATAAAAACATATTGCAGAAACTGAGCAACCAAAAACAAGGACAAGCCAGGATTGGGAGACAGTCCTGGTTTTCAGAGCCGCTTGAAAGGCAGGCCAGGATGGGGAGATCTGGATCTTGGGGGATGCTATTCCGCTGGGCAGGGGCTACGACGGAGAAGCTGCAGCTCCTGGATTCCGCCAGGTGACATGATGAGACTCACGGCATGTCAACTTTGTCATATCTCACAGGATGGGCAGAAGTAATCAGAGACAAGCAGCACTGCAAATAACTAGGCTCTACGCCAGTGCTTGCCAGCTTTAGCAGCTTCGAGACAACTCCCAGAATTCCTCAGACAGCAAAGAGGGAGTTGAAGTCCACTCATCTTAAAGCTACCAAATTTGGGAACTCCTGCTCTATGTGATGAAAAGCTAATTGAGGACAACCAAGCTACTCGAAAGGTGAGTGACAGCTAGTGCTGTTCATAGAGTAGTGGTGTAACATGGACTTCCCAGAGTTCACTTGTGCAGCATTATGGATTATCTATAGCTTTTGAGTGGTCTTCAAGTGCAGTTCTATGTAGATCAGATTGCAGAGATCCAGAGGAGAGATGGCAAAGGCATAAGAGGGAAAAACAAGATCCAGTGGGTTTCTCGCCCCGTTCCAACCGGTTCGGGGCCGGTGGTGTCCTCGTGCGCGCGTGCAGCACACGCATGCGTACTAGCATCTGTGCGATGCTCCAGCTGCTCCTGGAGGATCGCGCAGGCGCTGTATGCGTCCTGCGCATGCGTTGAAGTGTAGAACTCGTCAAAACCGGGTAAGGAACGCGGGCGGGCGGGTGGGCGCTTCGCCGTTCCCGGAAGTTACTTACTTCCGGGTTCTCCGACCAACCGGTTCGCGGGGACCGCTGCGAACCGGTTGAAACCCACCCCTGGTGTAGACCCTCCCACCCACACCTACCCACTGTGGATCAGATCTTGATGGCTTAGATCAGATCCATGATAGCCATGATCACCCAACAAGCTTCATGCTCAACGCCAAGGCAAAGCAGGTTAAAGTCTATCAACTAAATCAACGCAACCACCTCATGGAGCAGCTCACACCGGAAATCCATCACGCAGAACAAAGGCCTGGATAAGGAGAGCCTTATTACAGTCTTTCCGACTTACGACCACAACTGGGACTGAAATTTGAATGTTGTGGTCATAAGCTGAGTCGGACCTGATTTCATGACAATTTCAGTGGAAAACTTTAATCGAATCATACAGTAGTTAAGTGAATCCAGTTTCCTCAATGGACATTTTGTTTGTTTGTTGGAAATTGGAAAAAAGACTGCAAATGGTGATACTGGACTACAGAACCTGCAACTGGTCGTAGGTGTGAGCCGGGTGCCAAGTGCCCGAATTTGCAGTCACATGACTGTGGGAGTGGTGTGACAGTTATAAGTGTGAGTATAGGTTGAAAGTAATTTTTTCCAAGGCTGTTGTATCCTTGATCCATTATTAAACAAACGGTTATAAGTGGAGGACCAGCTGAACAAGATTCGGTCCCAACCACAGCCACAGCTTGAGCCCAGGGCCACCAAGGGCCCCAAGGAGCTGGTGGCCAGCACTGGAATTGAACTCGGGGGTTTAGAAGGCAGAGTCAATAGAAGCAGTGGTGGGATTCAAATTGTTTAACTACTGGTTCTGTGGGCGTGGCTTGGTGGGCGTAGTGTGGCTTGGTGGGCATGGTGTGGTTTGGTGGGCGTGGCAGGGGAGGGTTACTGAAAAATCTCCATTCCCTCCCGATCAGCTGGTACTTGGGAGGCAGAGAATAGATGGGGGCGGGGCCAGCCAGTGGTGGCATTTACTGGTTCCCTGAACTATTCAAAATTTTCACTACTAGTTCTCCCAGAACTTGTCAGAACCTGCTGAATCCCACCTCTGAATAGCAGGCACTTCACCAGAGTGGCCGCATCCCTCTCCGACCACATCTTCTGACTCTCCTCATCCCCAGAGTCTCGGTCCCTCCCATTCCGCTCAACAAATGAATACCTCCTGACTCGGCCATCTCTTCTCCGGATTCAGCAACTCCATAGAACAGGGAGGTATTTGCTCAGATCAAGCCAGGCCAGCTGCCCCTTATCCTACACCCAGATCCCCAATTTCAATACCTCATGGGAACTCATGGGAACGTGAGAAGACCTCTCTCAGGACCAACCTCAGACTGGCCTGGTCTGAGAAGGATTCCATTGTGACCACCACCGCAAGGCCCCTCAAGGACCAATCTTCTCAGTTACCTCCAGCGTGGGAGAAAACCACGCCAGCAGACTGGCCTGGTCTGAGAAGGTTTCCATTGTGACCACCACCTCAAGGACCAATCTTCTCAGTTACCTCCAGCGTGGGAGAAAACTACGCCAGCAGACTGGCCTGGTCTGAGAAGGATTCCATTGTGACCAGCACCTCAAGGCCCCTCAAGGACCAATCTTCTCAGTTACCTCCAGCGTGGGAGAAAACCCCGTCAGCAAGAGTCCTTCCGAACCATCTGTCTCACCTTCCTATTTCTACTCCTGCTGTAGCCATGGAAATTTCTGGAGGATTTCCGGGCCTGTGGAATTGAAGCTTTTGCGGGGGTGGGGGAAATAGGAGAGGACACCATGTACTGAGGCCTTGACAGAAGATCAGGTGTGAAATCAAATAAACAAAAAAACGTTCATTGAGCTTTATTTGCAGGTGGGGATTATATTCGGCCTTCAGAACAGCCTCTTGGAAACCTTCTGCTTCACCGAAGGGCAGGAAGCAGAGGAGGGCAGGTGTAGCTGCTCACCTGTGTCGGGTCGTCTTTCTGGGTGGAGTCCCCTGAAGGCCTGCTTCGAGAGGGACACGTTTTGGCAAGTCCTGGGGAAGCCAGAGAACTTGGGTGGTGGAGAAGATCCAAAAGAGGCTTTTGTGTGGAAGATCGTTGGGAGATCCTAGCCAAGACAATGAAAGAGACTTAGGGGAATTCAATGAAACAAATGGCCACCACATTCATTCCAAGCTTGCTCTTCCTTTACTTGCATGGACAAAAGGATAGCAGCTGCCATCTTGCTTTTTTGATCGTCCCACGAGGACCTGGGCTGTCCTTTGGGCTTGCTGAACATGTCCTGAAATGAGGAGGATAAGGAGGATGTGGGGGCATCTAAAGTCAATAGCAGGGGTGGGATTCTACTGAATGGGCCGGTTTGGGGGAACTGGTAATTCCAACGATCTGACAAAGCGCGCCAAACCAGCTGTTAAACTGGTAGGATCCCAACATTGGTCAATAGTTTTGATCGGCATGATTCCAGCAGTGATGAGGCCAATGATTCCACTCTAGTTGAGGCAGGTCATGGTCAACACACCATAGCCAACTTGCCATGGCACCACAGCTAACTCGCCACAGCCAAATCACCTCAGCCAGCTCACCACGGCCAGCCCACCACCTCAAATCGCCACAACCAACTTGCCACAAGGGGACAACTTGTTGAGGGACAACTCGCCTCGGGACTAGATTAATAAAGAAGAAATAGTGCAATAGAATTGTTGAAGAAAGATTGCCGAAAGAGGGACAAAATGAAATATGAAAGACAAAACTTAAAATTATTTTTACATTATTTTAAATAATTGTCTGCATCCCCTGACAGCTGTTGGGACTATAAGTGAAGTTCCATCAGGAACTTAGAAAGAGAGAGAGGGGGGAAGGTGAGGAGGATCAGTGGGGTTTATGGACTGCCCTGCATCCCTGAGAATAGATGCTAAAAACAAACTCTCCAGGGCCAGCTTTGGGGCCAGGGGTGTGTGTTCCTTTGCTGTCCCTTGCTTATTAACACATAGATTGTGGCTGTGATATTATGAGTGCTTCTGCAGCTTGTGTGACTACTACATTTCGCCAGTCTAGTCTATCCTAGTTTAGTCTCAATAATCTATTCTTTTCTATTCTTGTCTGCAATCTATACTCTTTAGTCTTTTATAATCTGTATTTTACTCCTCCTCGCCTTTCCTCTCTTCCCTTATTTCTTTTTTTCTCTTCTCTTCTTTTCTCTTCTCTTCTTCTCCCTTCCCTTTCCTCTTCTCTTCTCCTCCCTTCCCTTCCCATCCCCTCTCCTCTCCTCTCTCATCCCATCCCCTTCTCCCAGCATGTATTTATGGCAGCTGATTCCATGGCTATGTCCAACAAATTTTGGGATCTGGACCGCCAATGCATATGTGGAAAGTTATCACCCAGCCATCTCCCAGAAAAATGAAATACGCTAGGAAATATTGAAAAGGCAGAATATTATATTTCCCTGGATGTGAAGAGGAAGAAACACGCCCCTCAGACAGGGTTCGCAACTTGGGAGTCCTCCTGGACCCACAGCTGACTTTTGAACATCATTTGTCAGCTGTGACCAGGGGGGCATTTGCCCAGGTTCGCCTGGTGCACCAGTTGAGTCCCTACCTGAACCGGGAGGCCCTCACAACAGTCACTCGTGCCCTTGTGACCTCTAGGCTGGAGTACTGCAATGTGCTCTACATGGGGCTGCCCTTGAAGAGTATTCGGCGACTTCAGCTAGTCCAGAATGCGGCCACGCGAGCGATCGTGGGTGCACCTCGTTTCACCCACGTAACACCTATCCTCCGTGAGCTGCACTGGCTGCCTGTTGATCTCCGGGTGCGCTTCAAGGTGCTACTTGTCACCTACAAAGCCCTTCATGGTACTGGACCTGGGTACTTGAGAGACCGCCTACTGCCAATTACCTCCACTAGACCGATAAGATCGCATAGATTAGGCCTCCTCCGAATTCCATCAGCCACCCAGTGTAGACTGGCAACTACCCGGAGGAGAGCCTTCTCGGTGGCTGCTCCGACCCTCTGGAACGAACTCCCCGTGGACATTCGGACCCTCACCACCCTCCAGACCTTCCGCGCCGCCCTTAAAATCTGGCTGTCCCGGCTGGCCTGGGGTTAAAGACTCTAACCCCACTCGAATTGTATGACTGTTGTGTTCTTAAATGATGTAGTGTCTTTATGTTGTAAATTGTTTGTCCTTCCCCCCCCCCTTTTTGAACTGTGAGCTGCCCTGAGTCCCCCCAGGGAAAAGGGCGGCATACAAATAAAGTGACTATGAATATGACTATGTTTTAAATTGAGAATAGCCCCCTGTAGCTTCCTGCCCCCACCCACTTTGTCAATGGGCCATTAAGAAACCCAAGCCAGTGCCTTTACATAATAAAGAGTTCTCCCCTTCAGCTCCAGGGGAATGAGATTAAGGCATGATAATATTGGCCCTTTTACCCAACTGGCCACATGGCATCTGAGAACTCAACCAAACCATGGATTCAAAACGCAGCCTAGAGAGTTGCCCCTGCATGGCCCCATGGGAGTCTGACAACCAATCAGAACACAAGCTCAGGATCAAAGGCCAGAGAGGGCATAAAACCAGGGACTTTTAGCATCTCAGCTTCCCTTCTCTTTTTCTCCACCAACATTGAAGTCTGTGATCACCTTTTCTGTTCAGGGCTCAAGCCATGTGGTCCTGTCCACCATTAAAACCATCTTTCCAAGCAGCCTCCATGTCTCCGGTGTCTTTTTCCTCACTTGGAAACTGAACCCAGAAGGTCATTTCTTCCCACACACGGAAGGAGGAAGCTTAGAAGACAGCAATCTACCCAACCTTCTTGGTTGTTACGTGGGTTTGTCTGCCTTTTTGGAGGCCAGGTCAGCCCGCCCCACTGGTGCCAATTTCCCGGATCAGATGGCATATCTGGAACTCCCCAAGGCCGACTCACAACGTCTGCTCCTTATGGGATCCCTCCATCGTATTGGCCCTGCCAATTACCCTTGCCCATCGGTATACACACACACACATATACACATACACACACACACACAAGCACAAACACACACACACACACACACAGACACACACCAGATAGAGAGGGCCTCCGAGGATTTACATACAGTAGCTAGAAATACATGAGCCAGCTGTCTGCCTGTGGCAGCAGGAAGGCAGCAGGGAGAAGGCAGATGGGCTCGGCAGGAGTGAAAGAATAGTGACTTAAGTAGGCCAGAAGCCCTGCTAAAGAATAAACAGTTTTGCAATGGATCTAGGAGCTAAACCCATCTCACCCCCCTGGTGCAGCCCCTCCCTCCTCCCTCCCCTCCTCCCA
Source organism: Thamnophis sirtalis (assembly GCF_051295495.1). Taxonomy (NCBI): domain Eukaryota; kingdom Metazoa; phylum Chordata; class Lepidosauria; order Squamata; family Natricidae; genus Thamnophis; species Thamnophis sirtalis. Next base: position 9,028,612 of record NW_028261384.1, on the reverse strand, counting down.
CCCGCTGCTCATCTCCTCCAGAGCTCCCAGTCACAAAGAATTAACAGCCGCGTTTCTGGGTTGCAGATCAAAGAATAGAAGTCCTGCTGGTGGGAGACTGGAGAGGAGCAAAAGCCCCCAACCCAGCTAATATTTATTGTAACAAGGCTGTTAGATGTGGTCTCCGGTGTCAGCTGGAGCTCAAACCATGATCCCTTCTTTCTCTCCTTCCTTCCTTCCTTCCTTCCTTCCTTCCTTCCTTCCTTCCTTCCTTCCTTCCTTCCTTCCTTCCTTCCTTCCTTCCTTCCTTCCTTCCTTCCTCCTCCACCTCCCTATTTTCTCTCTACCTCATTCCTTCCCTCCCTCCAATCCTTTTCTCTCCCACCTTTCTTCCTTCATCTTCTTCCCTCCCTATTTCCTCCCTCCCTATTTCCTTCCCTCCCTCTGTTCCTTTTCTCTCCTTTCTTTCTTTCTCCCTCCTTCCCTCTCCTTCCTTCAGCCTCCTTTTCGTCTCCCCTGCCTCCCTCATTTCCTCCCTCCTTCCCTTTATTTCTTCCTTCTCCCTCCTTCCTCCCTCATTTCCTCCCGCGTTCCCCCTCTCTCCTTCCTTCTTTCCTTCCTTCTTTCCTCCCCCTCTCCCTATTTCGTCTCTCCCTCATTCCTTCCCACCCTCCCTCTGTTCCTTTCCTCTCCCTCCCTCCTTCCTTCCTTCCTCTCCTCCACTCCCCCCTATTTCCTGCCTCTCTCATTCCTTCCCTCCCTCCATTCCTTTCCTCTCCTTCCTTTCTTTCACCCTCCTTTCCTTCCTTCCTTCCTTCCTTCCTTCCTTCCTCCCTTTTCTTCTCCCCTCTCTATTTCCTCCCTCCTTCCCTCTCTCTTTATTTCCTCCTCCCTCCCTCCTTATTTCCTCCCTCCTTCCCCCTCCCTCCCTCCTTCCTTCTTTCCTCCCTTCTTTTCTTCCTCCCTCCCTCCCTATTTCCTCAATCCCTTTGCAACCTTCCCAGCTGGCTTCTGACAAGAAAAATCAAAAGATGAAGCTGAATTCACTTAAATATTTTAATATGTTTAATATATTTTAATATGATTCACTTAAAAACCGCTTAACAACTGTGGAAAAAAAAGATCATAAAATTGGTCGCACCTCAAGAACTGCCATATTTAGCCATGGTAATTCTGATCCCTGTTGTGGTTGTAAGTCAGGGACAACCTGCACCACACATAATTGTGGCCCAACTGACATTGTCCATTTCCGTCTTCTATTAATATAGTATCTGGCATATTATATCATTGTGTTGCATCTGGCACTTCCAAGAACTTTGAGGCCCATAGATTTGGACCTTAGTTTCAGAGAAACTCTCCTAATGGAAATAGGAGGGAGGAGAAGCATTCACTGCCTTGAGTTATTTAAAAATAATAAAGGTGGGATTAAAAAAAAAACCTAAATAAATTGCTTTGCCTAGTAACAATCCAGTCGCTTCCTTTTGAACCTTGCAATGACAAATGTTGAGACCAAAATAAAAATCCATTCTCTTCCTCTGCTAAGGCCCCCATCTAAGCATTTTCTCGCCGCCTTCTGACAGAATGCAAGTAAAATTAACTATTTTCATTTTGCCCACCAGCAAACGCATTAACCATTATAATTAATGGTTTGGTCCTGATCATGCATTTGCATGATAGAGGTGGTTTATGCATACCAATATCATAGAGGGGCCTAGACCAGCGTTTCTCAGCATCGGGGACATGTGGACCAGGGGTGAAATCCTCCTGGTTCCACCCGGTTTGGCCAAACCAGTAGGAACGATTGCCGTTGGTTCTGCGAACCAGTAGTAAAACATTTTTTTAAAAGCTTTTTGAGGATTGTGCAGCTCAGCAGTGACCTGTGCGATCATTGGAAGCTTTCCCCCTGCTTTTTAAAACATATTTTTTTCCTTGCTGGTTAACCAGCAGGAAAAAAATGCTTTAAAAAGTGGGGGGAAAGCTTCCGATGATGGCGTGGATCAGCTCTGAGCCGCATGATTGTCAAAAGCTTCCCCCTCCCCATTTTTTAAAGCATTTTTTTCCCGTCTATTCACCTGAACTTGCAGGGGGGGGGGGAAATGCTTCAAAAAGTGAAAAAAAGTTGGCCATGCCACCCAGTCACATGACCCCCCCAAAGCCACGCCCACAGAACCAGTAGCAAAAAAAATTGATTTCACCACTGATGTGGACCTCAATTCCCAGAATTCCATAGCTACGAGGGTGAGGAACGCTGGCTGGGGAATTCTGGGAGTTGAAGTCCACACATCTTCATGTGGCCGAGGTTGAGAAAGACTTTTCTACACTCTTCTTAGTTACTTGGAAAATCTGTTTTGTGGAAGAAGAGAAATGTTCACTACGTCAAGTGGAGTTAAAAGCAGAGACACTTCTGCGTTCGGTAAGAACTCCTTGGCTAGTTGCTATAGTGGCCACCCACTGTAACCAACCGAGAAGCTAATCTTCTCTGAAGAGGCCATTTCGCCCTTATTGAGCCTGGGAACTAAGAAGGGTCATAATGTCTTGCATTGGCCAGCCATACTTTTCTTCTGAGAAGCTTTTAGGGACTGTAGGAAATTAGTACCCATCCCTCGTCTAGCAAAATGGAATATTCTGGGAAATATTGAAAAGGCAGGATATTATATTTCCCTGGATAAGAAATGGAGAAACATGTCTTTAGGCAGGAAGCAGACTCACTCTTAATAGCCCCCACCTTTCTCAATGGGCCATTAAAAGGGCTGGGTCAGTCTATTCTACATAACAAAGATCTCTCCCATTCAGCTCCAGGGTGATGGGATTAAGGCATGATAGTATTAGCCCTTTACCCATCTCACCACAGGGCACCTGGGAAGAAGCAATACTCAACCAAACCTGGACTCAAAGCACAGCCTACAGAGTTGCCCCTGCATTATCCTATGGGAGTCTGGCAACCAATCAGAATACAAGCTCAAGATCAAAGGCCAGAGAGGGCATAAAACCAGGGACTTTCAGCATCTCGCTCTTTTTTCTTCTTCACCCAACATCTGGAAGCATGTGACACCCCCTTTTCTCTTCAGGAGCTCAAGCCACGTGATCCTGTCCACCATTAAACCACCTTTCCAAGCAGCCTCCATATTTCCATGTCTTTTTCCCCACTTGGAATTGAACCCAGATGGACATTTCTTCCAACAGGATGTACCCCAAAAGGGTTCCACCACAAAACCGCGGACGACGAAATCGCGGTCGACGAAAGCGTGCATTTGACGTCATCACAGCGTGACGAAAACATCGCGCTGTGATCGAAAAATGTAAAAATAAAGCGAAAACCTTACCCTAACCCGTCCAAACCTAACCCTAAACCTAAACCTAAACCTAACCCTAAACCTAACCCTAAGCCTAACCCTTAACCTAACCCTAAATCTAACCCTAAACCTAACCGTTAACGTAACGCTAAACCTAACGCTAACCCTTAACCTAACGCTAAACGTAACCCTAACGCTCTAAACCTAACCCTAACCCTTAACCTAACCCTAACCCTAACCCTAACCCTAAACCTAACCCTTACCTTTATGTGAATCGGCTTGCTTTAATTTAATTTTTATTTCAATTTTTAATTTTTTTCGTCGCACTGTGATGACGTCAAATGCGCGCTTTCGTCGATCACGCTTTTGTGGACCGCGGTTTTGACGGGTCATGCCCCAAAAGTACCAGAAGTTGAGTACAACTGGAAGGAACTATTTTGTTTACTGCTATTACTCTCCAAAAGAAAGAGTTCATGAGTCTCAGGAGGTTATCAACAATATCTATCATTTTACCTGGGACTGAATGCTCTCAGGAAATGGATTCTGTCATATCATTTAGGCATGTCAAGTTAAGCAAAGGCAGATCTCTTCAAACAAGTATCATCAGCACAGGAAAGTTTCTAGTGGATTTTACTGGTTTTAGCAAAGAGCTGATATGATTCAAACCTTGTCAAAACATCTCCTTGGCAGAACCAGCTACAATTTTTAAAGGGTCCTTGTCTAGTTTTTCAAAATAGAGGAACAAAAGATGACGGTAGTCACCAGAGGAACACAGAAGTCTGTTGTCCTCGGGCTTGGAAGAACTAATGGAGATGCTGAACCCTCTTGAATTAAGTAATTCTAGGGTGCTAAGGTAGAAGTGGAAAAATATAGGTATCAGGGACGCGCAGTCAGGGGAGGCAGGGGAGACAGAGCCTCACCACTGTCATCAGCGAGTTCCATCCGCCAGTCAGTGTCGACTGGCAATTACGCGGAGGAGAGCCTTTTCAGTAGTAGCTCCGACCCTTTGGAACGATCTCCCCGTGGAGATTCGTACCCTCACCACCCTCCAGACCTTCCGCACAGCCCTCAAGATCTGGCTATCCCATCAGGCCTGGGGTTAAAGATTATAATCCGTCCCCACCCGAATGATGAATGTTGCTTCTATTTTTAATTATGTATTGTTTTATATGTCATTGTGTGTATTCCCTACCCCATAAGTTGTAAGCCGCCCCGAGTCCCCTCAGGGAAAGGGCGGCCTATAAATAAACTTATCTATCTATCTATCTATCTATCTATCTATCTATCATGAAAAGAAAAAAAATGTAAAAGGAAAAAGGCAAGAGCTGAGGTCAGGCTGAGCTAGGTGCTGCCAGAGTCACCGTGGATGACTCTGCTTAGTGTTTAACTGTTTAAAAAAGCCTCTAAAAAGCGCCCTCTACAGGAGGAGGCAGGAGAACGACGTGCCTCATCTAGTCTGACTTTTTATGATCACTAGAGCAGAGTTAAGCAAGGATTAAAAGCCGAAAAATTCCTGACGTAGATGAGGCACGTCATTCTCCTGCCTCCTCCTGTAGAGGGTGCTTTTTTAGGGTTCCACCACAAATGCGCGCACAACAAAAGTGCGCCTGACTAATTAGCCCTAAAGCGCGCCGACAAAAGCGCGCCGACAGAAGCGCGCTGTAACGTAACCCTAAACCTAACCCTAACCCTAACCCTAACCCTAACCCTAAACCTAACCCTAAACCTAACCCTAAACCCTTCATATGTCAAGCTCCGAGGAAGTCAAGAAATTCAGGCAGTTCAAATGAGTAAAAAGATTTATTGCAAGCTTAAGTTCTCTACAAGAATCTGACCAACTGACGGTCAAGGGAAATGAGAGGGAGATAAGAAACACATTCAAGGGAGGCTGGACTTAGATCTCCTGTGGGCATGCAGGGACTCATGACTGATGATGCATTTGACCTTTCCCTCGGTCTCAGCCTGGTCATCTCCTACATCAGCCAAACTTTCAGACCTCAGGGACCACTAAATTCATAATTTTAAATCCCTCGGACCACTAATATGATTTTTTTAAAAGATAAATAATATTTACTGCAATATAAAATTACAAATGATTTTTCTGCAGCCCACCAACATTTTCTCCGGACCACCAGGAGTCCGCGGTCCACCGGTGGGTGACTGCTGTCCTACATCATACCTATCAGTGATGTGCCGTGAGGTTTATGGCTGATGAGGCAGCATCCGGGAGAAACGGTTGTTAACTTTCTAAGCAGTTTGGAGAACCGGTTGTTGGAAGAAATCTCCTTTTGTTTTTTTTCCACTTCACAGGGCTAATCTTGTAAGGAAGGCAGGAAGGAAATATTCTGGTGTTGTTTCTAGCCTCATCCTTATTGCCCTGCTTACAGAAACTGCCTCTCCGGTTAACCCTTATGACATTATAACAGCCCATCAATGTGAGTGATGTTGAATGGGCCACGCCCACCCAGTCATATGACCACTGAGCCCCCCCTACCCAGCCGGTCATTAGGGCAAAGAACTGGTTGTTAAATTATTTGAATCCCACCACTGGATGGATTGTAGGTTTTTGCTCCTTTTCTTTTAAGTGGATGATATGCCTTAGGAAAATCTGATTTCCACTACCCCATCCTTTAAAAAAAATAGTTTTTTTTAAAGCAAACTACTACTCTCTGTGTTTCCTTCTCTTGCTCCATCTGATCATCCTGTACTCCATGTTTGTGAAAGTGTAACATCAATCCAGGTCAAAGTAGTGAATATTCCAGGATTTTAAAAAAATCTATTGGCCAAAAATAATGTCCAAACAGAAAGTAGAACAAAGCAGATTTTTGAAGATTCACTTATACTTAGATTGGACCAGGATTCTACTGGATTTGTCATTTTTACCCCCAGCAGGCATGCATTCTATAGCAGAAAAGATTTTTCTCTAAGCTATTCCCTTGCTTCCAATTGCTTTAAAATACAACTCCAGGATTTGATTTACTATGAACTCTTTGCTTCCCAGTGGATACTGGGAAATATGCAACCATAATTAAGCCCACAGTGTATTATCTTGGCATTTGTAACTTGAATCTCTCTCCATGCACTTCTTCCTGTCTGTTATCTTGGTGGTGTTTATTTCCATGGTAATACTTTGGGGAGGGAAAAGACAAGTGTAGGAAGCTGGGGTGTGGGGGGGGGGAGGATGACCTGTAGATAGATGGGGTTGAAATAATTTTTTAAAGATATTTTTGGAGCATAATGGATTGATGGAGAACTGTTTCCAATACTATATGGATTAATAGATGGGGGTGGGGAAATGGCTTTCAGATTTTTGAACTTTATCAAATTAAACCTACATTCCCTGCCTTAACACTTGCCACATTAGTAGATATGGAAATAGTAACTGGGGCAATGTGGAAAAATACTTCCAGTGGTACCACTTTCATATATTTAATGAATATATGAGCAGTGTATTCTTGTCCCAAAGTAAAGGTAGAAAAGAGAACAGGAAAAGAGAGAGAAAGGGCCCAGGTTTAGTTCAATTCCCAAATGGGGATTTCCTGGAAATCCTATGCATTCCACGTTAAATAACAATACAAGCAAAAAATGGATTGTAAAAGTTTTACATATATCCATCTCCATCACACAATTCTCTTCCAGGGTGAGAGGCATTAAGTAGGCACAGTCAAGGAGTAAGAAATAGCAAGGCACCAAGATTAAAGACATGAATTGCTTGATCTATCTATCTATCTATCTATCTATCTATCTATCTATCTATCTATCTATCTATCTATCTATCTATCTATCTATCTCTATCCATCCATAAACACACACACACACACACACACACACACACACACACACGGTTTTTCAAAGCACATGGTATGCCCAAATATGGGAGGGGGCATACTGCTTCCCTTTCCCTTTGGGTATACCAGGTGCTTTGACAAAACACTTAATCATTCCCCTGGCTCAGTTGATAAGAGAGGAGAACTTGTGGCTTAGAGGTTAATATAACTCTCTAACATGTAAACACAGCCCAAGTTCAAATCCCAGTAAGGGTATGGCTAGCTGATGAGAGCTAAATAGCTTGAAATAGATCTATACTATTCTCCCTTCATTTATTTTTCAGCAAAAATGCAACATATCTATTGTCAAATTTCTACACTGCACATTTCACCTAAGTTATACTCTTTGGTTTACAAATAAAAACTGTGAAAAGTGACATACAGATAGATCTTGACTTACAACAATGGAAAGTAATAGAAACTAATGGATGGAAACTAATTCAAGGAGAGAATCCACCTAGAACTAGGGAGAAATTTCCTAACACTGAGAACAATAAATCAGGCTTGCCTTCAGAAGTTGTAAATGCTTGAACATTGGAGGTTTTTAAGAAGAGATTGAGATTTGTCTGAAATGATATAGGGTCTTCTTCTTGAGTGGGGGGTTGGACTAGAAGACCTCCAAAGTCCCTTCCAACTATATTATTCTGACCATAATTGTGTCTAACATTGCTGTTGTAAAGGAAGAGAGTTGTTAAGTGGGTTTTTCGTTATTTTACAATCTTTATTGCCACAGTTGTTAACTGAAGCACAGTTAATAAGTGAATCTGCCTTTCCCATTGACTTTGCATGTCAGAAGTTCACAAAAAGGGAATCACACCACCCGGTGTATTGCAACCATCATAAATAAATGCCAGTTGCCACGTGCCTGAATTTTGTTCACATGGCCATGGGGACGCTACAACAGTCGTACGGTTATTTTCAATTTCACTACCATTGTAACTGCAACTTTGAACAGTCACTAAATCAATGGTTGTAAGTTTAGGACCACCGGTAGTTAAAAACAGAGTTTAAACCTAAGAATTACAGGGGTTGAAAAGGGTTTAAAATTATTGTCTGATATTGACTTCTGCCCATTTTAGTCTTGGTGTAACAGAAACTGTGGATGGCTTTCGGGGGGAAAAGGGAACAGATGGAAGCAGCTGCGTCCTCTTTGCTGATGATGTAAAACTATTCAACACAATCGACAATGCTATTGCCCTACAAACCGACCTTAACTATGTGTCAGAATGGTCAAACAATTGGCAACTCCAAATCTCGACCAACAAATGCTCTGTCTTACCCACTGGTAAAAAAGAAACAGAACATCAAATACAAGTTGGGCGGATATGACCTCGTAGATGACCCTCACTTTGTCAAGGATCTCGAATTCTCTAATACAGCTCATCTGCCTGGAATCCATGCTGTATATCGGACATAAATGCAATTGAGAGAATCCAGAGGTATTTCACGAGAAGAGTACTCCACTCCTCTGCTCACGAGAGAATACGCCATGCCACCAGGCTTGAAATTTTGGGCTTGTAGAACCAAGAACTACAGTCTGACCTAAGCGTAGTACACAAAATTACACACTACAACATCCTACTTGTCAATGACTACTTCAAACCACAATAATACACGAGCAAACAATCCATACAAACTCAAGGTAAACCGCTCCAAACTTGATTGCAGAAAATACAACTTCAGCAACAGAGTGGTCAACGCCTGGAATGCTCTACCTGACTCCGTTGTTACAGCCTCAAACCCCCCACAGCTTCAACCTCAAACTGTCCACTGTGGACCTCACCCCATTCCTGAGAGGTCTATAAAGGGAGCCTGCATAAGCACACCAATGTGCCTACCATCCCTGACCTACTGTCTCCATTTATTTGTACCCAATTACTGTTTTCATATTTAGGTTTATACCTATACCTATTATCTTTTACATATTTGACAAACTAAATAAAATGTATATAAATAAGAGAAAAGAGGGAGGAGCCCCTAGGGATTTAACACAGAAAGAAACTTAGGAAGGATCAAACAGTTAAAGGTGGCAGCTGGCAGTTTATACCTTTAGAGTTGCAAGATTCCATTAATGTATCCTTATAATGAATTAAAATTAACTCATATAGCTGGGTCTGGCTTACCTGGGAAGCCTGATTGCTGGTCAATCTAAGACTTATGTAATGCTCTCTGAATAAGCGAGAAAAGCAATTAGCACATGATATTCCTTGCTAAGTATAAGAACAATATTGGTCAGTATATCTCAAGCCCAAAATTCAGCTTTACAACAAGAATATTCTGGTTACACAGACTAGGAATTTTTGGGTTAGAGGCCATCTTGCAAGCCAACATATCTTGTCTTTATTCTGACTGGGAGGAATACAGTGTATTGATATATCCAGGTTTTGGTGATGTAATAAATAAGGAAGTTAGATGCATTATATTAAACTTCTTACAGTTTCCTAAGTTTATTTATTGAGTTTTATTTTTTATTCATAAAACAATAATAATATAACAGAGTGTTTTAGTTACATTTCTCTTTGCACTGGCTTATTTATGCTTCTATACCTATGCAACTATATTTGTTGATTGTATTGGCTGGTGTATAATTATGAATCATCTTTAATTCATACATAGCAATAATCTTTCTTCGTCTAATTTCTATCTCTTGTCTCCCATAACCACTCATAAAATCTATTCCATATCAAATAATATTCTGTGTCCTCTTAATCTTTTATTTTTAAAGACGTCTGTTCATTTTTGGACAATCTAAGATTTTCCGAATTATATCCTCCTCTGATGGGGTTTTTTCAATATTTTGCAAATATATTATTATATGCAAAATAAGTTTAGAGAACAGTTCCTCTACTAATTAATTTTTGCAAAATAGAGGCACATTTATTGTCCATAGTTTTTGCCCAACCAGTAAGATTAGACTGAATTGGTATGCTTCAAGTCATCTCAGTCAAACAACACCATGTCTCAGGTTATGGGAAATGTGCCTTCTCGGTTGTGGCACCTGCACTCTGCAATGTTGTCCCTCCAAAGACTTGTATCGTTCCCATCCTGATGATGTTACTAGAATATCTGAGGACTTGGTTATTTTCCCAGTCCTTGGAAGGTTGATGATGCTCTCTTAAGAGTATGTACTATTTAAATTGGACACATATTGTTGTTTTTTAATTTAATCATTCTAGTTTTTTTTATAATACAGAGTGCCCAGAGATTTTGGGAATTTGGATTCAAGATAGGCAGATATAACGAAATATGTTTTCTTTTCTTTCTTCCAAATTTTTTGGAGTATAAGACACATTGGAGCATAAGACACACCAAAGTTTTGAAGAGGCAAATTTTAAAAAAAGTTTTTGCACTCTGCAGGCCTCCCAAAAATGGCCCATTTTTTCGCAAAAACTGCCCCCCCCTTTTTTTTAAAGAGGCATGAATAGCCTTTAGGAGGCTTATAGAGTGCTCCTGGAGGCTGGGGTGTGTGTGTAAAATTGAGCAAAAAATCCGGCCCATTTTTCACTCATTTTTGTCCTCCCCAGCCCAGAGAAGCTCCCTGAAAGCCTCCTACAGGCTCTGCATGGCCATTTTGGTGATGGGGGTGGGGTTTGGGGAGGCAAAAAATGCTGTATTCAGTGTATAAGATGCACCCAGATTTTAAGCCTCTTTTGAGTGAAAAAGGTGCATCTTATACTCTGAAAAATACGGTAAATGATAGATGATAAATGATGGTAGGTAGGTAGGTAGGTAGGTAGGTATGTAGGTGGGTAGATAGAGAGAGTGGGGGCAGGCAGGCAGGCAGACAGTTGATTGATAAATGATAGATGATTGATCAATATGTAAAACAGATAGACAGATAGACAATAGAGATAGATAATCATAGATTTATAAATAATAGATGATAAAAAGATGATAGATAGATAGATAGATAGATAGATAGATAGATAGATAGATAGAAGGATAGATAGAGAGAGATTGATAGAGATGATAGAGACAGAGATTATATAGATAATGATTGATAAAATCATGACAAAATGTAGATGATAGATTGATAGGTGTGTGTGTGTGTGTGTGTGTGTGTGTGAGAGAGAGACAGAGACAGAGACAGAGACAGAGACACTGACTTGAAAAAGGACTATGTAATTTCTGGTTTCAGGTATTATGGAAATCCAGGACCTCTCTTTTCATATTGCATTATCCAGATCTCACATTATGTAGAAAAAGCATGGCTTTGGAGTTAGACACATTTTCTGCTAAACCAAGTGAAGAGCAAGTTGTCTATTGTGTGAGCCACAGAAGCTAAAAGAGGCTATTCACTGGTGTTGATAGAAAAACTGTTGCTTGGTATGGAAGCTTTCATAGTTTTCTTGTCTCCTAAGGAAGAAGTGGATGTTATAAAATCTCCCATGCAAGACTGTGAACACAAACACATATCCCAACACCAATAACATTTCCAGCTTCTAGAGTCATTAGCAAGGGATCAAATGAACTCTTCAGCTGTTTTGTCACATTGCAAGTTATTTTTATAAAAACTGTACCAAGTGGAGGAACTGGGCAGCCTAAGGGTGATGAACTGAATCCAGCCTTGATATAATTGACAATAAATATTGTACAGAGGATATCGTGAAGTGTTTCAACCTGAATTCCGATTCAGCTTTTGTAATGCTTAGAAGGATTGATGCTAGTAAACATTAGGGTAGAATCCCAAGAACTATATCATTATTTTTTTTGTCCTGTACTCCCTTTCCTTTAAAGAAGAAAAACAGTAGAGAAAAGAAATCATGGAGATGTAGAATAAGGAAAGAAACACATGTGTCTCAAATTATTTTTCCTCTCTGGCATTTTTCAGGACCTTAATACAATTAGGAGGACGTTTCAGGTGACTTTTATTAATTAACTTTGTTCCAAGATCTCATTAACTTCAATGTCCATTTTACATGTTCAGTCTCCTGAATCATGGAAAGGTGATGGATATCATGAGATATTGTCTTCCATGCAGAGGTGAAATCCAGCAGGTTCTGGAGAACTGGTAGCGGAAATTTTGAGTAGTTCAGAGCACAAGCAAATGCCACCTCTGGCTGGCCACAGAGTGGGTTGGGAATGGAGATTTTGCAGTAACCTTCCCCTGCCACGCCCAATAAGCAACGCCCACAGAACCGGTAGTAAAAAAAATTGAATTTCATCACCTCTTCCATGGGTTGTCATTTTGTAAAATAGGTAACTCTTGTGAGGATATCAAAATGGCAATGAGTTGGTGAATCTACAGCGGAATCAACCTTAAAAAAAAACCAGGGACTCCTGATATAATCTCTCAATTTTTGTCCCCGGCTTCCTTTCATTCCAAGATCACACTTGGAATACTTGCATCCAGTTTTGGTCGCCAGGATGTGAAAAAGATGCTGAGACTCTAAAAAGAGTGCAGAGAAGAGCAACAAAGAAGATTAGGGGACTGGAGGTTCAAACATATGAAGAACGGTTGCAGGAACTGGGTATGTCTAGTTTAATGAAAAGAAGGACTAGAGGAGACATGATAGCAGTCTTCCAAGATCTCAGGGGTTGCCACAAAGAAGAGGGAGTCAAGCTATTCTCCAAGGCATCTGAGGGCAGGACAAGAAGCAATGGGTAGAAACTAATCAAGGAGAGAAGCAACTTAGAACTGAGGAGAAAGTTCCTGATAAGAACAATTAATCATTGGAACAACTTGCCTCCAGAAGTTGTGGATGTTCCAACACTGAAGATTTTTAAAGAAGAGATTGGGCAACCAGTTGTCTGAAATGGTATAAGGCAGTCAGAGGTGGGTTCCTGCCAGTTCGCACCTATTCAGTAGAACCGGTTCGTCAAATCTACTGAACCGGTTAGAAGAGGTTCCACCAGTGGACCCGGAAAGCAGGCCACACCTACAGAAGAGGTTCCAAATTTTTTTGAAACCCACCACTGGTCCTTGGATATGATTATTCTACCCTATCATGCTCATATTTATAAAACTCTGTGCCTCTGTGAAAGGTAAGGATGACTACTGCGCTTGTGGTGCAATCAGAACATTGCGTGTGTTGAAGTTGTTTTAACACAAACCAAAGATGCCTTTTAAAAAACAAGTTTACATCATATTCTCATGCATGCCAGTGCTGTGTGTGAAGTAATTTAAGGTGGTTCTGACAAGTGTCATCAGCATCTTCATATCCGGTCACATGGGCAGAAAGCCACTCCCATCCGGTCACATGGGCAGAAAGCCACTCCCACAAAGGAGGCCACACCCACAGAGTAGGTTCGAACAATTTTTGAAACCCACCACTGAAGGCAGTGATGGTGAACCTTTTTTGGCTCCTGTGCATGGGGTGTGCTACACCCATAATGCTATGCACGCAACCCCAAACCCCATGCACATGCACATGCGATCAGCACCACCCCATGTTTTTGGAACTTTTTTTCGCCCTCCCAGGCTCCAGAGGCTTTCTAGGAGCCGGGGGACGGTGAAAACAGCCCCCCCTGCCCCCCCCCAGACGCCCTCTGGAGAGCAAAAAACAGACCTATGTGCGTAAGCCCCAATTGGCCTAAATACAGGTAAGGAGGGCGGGCGGCTGGGCCCTCTGGCACACCGTACCGGAACGGTACCTGGTGCTCCCAGCAGATACTGGTACACCTGTACCAGGGTGTACTGGTTGTATCCCACCACTGTTCCTATCTGAGCAGGGGGTTGGACTAGAAGACCTCCAAGGTTCCTTCCATTTCTGTTATTCTGTTATATTCTCTTATTCTGTTTCATAGGTAAGAAGGAAAAATAGCCTGTGGTGGATAGGATGCATTTATCTGCTAATTTGTCAGCTTACAGCTTCGAGGACTGAACCTGCCTGTTGCACGTTTTCAGCTCGGAGAAGTAATAAATAAATATCATTTAATTAGTGCCACTAGCGGAGTGCTGTGCAAAGGCCCTGTGATTTGATCCGAAATACTGGAGACTGGGCGTTTTGGCTGAGCACCAAAATCGCCGTGCCTTTCCACATGGACGTTGTCATAAAAAATGTTCTGTTAAAATAGTTATTCCTCCGTGGCGCTGACAATCCATTTGTTTCTGTGGCTGTGTGCAGCCAGATGACATTGTTTCAGTAGACTTCAATTTATTTGGAATGCAAAGGTCTCACGGTAGGACGCGTAACTAGAGAGCGTTAAAAGAAAGCCATTTCTGACGGGGAATGCGAGCTGTGATTATGCAAAACGAGGCTCAGAAGAGCTGCTCTAGGCTGCGGTGCGCAAAATTTCCCTTCCACTCTCTTGGCCTGCTATGCACAGTGAATTATTACTTTTTGATCATCTGCAAAAGTAGTAGAAGAGATATTTGAAACCACTGCACCATGGGGGTTAGCCCAACCAATGGTAGCCAAGGTTATTCATAAATCTAGGGCCAAAAGAGCCCTGTTCTGTGAAAACTCCAGTGAAAAACATATGACACATTTGCATGCAGGGGTCACATAAATCTCTTCTATTTGCATCATTTGATCGGAATGCAAGGGAAAACGACTTGGGCTCTCAAGCTATCAGAGTGACAAGGATAGGGCACTTGGATGGAAAAGTGCTTGAAAACAGTGCCATTGTTAAGTAGCCAAGCACATATTTTCCACGCAATATCTGACTCTATATCTCTGTTTTTTCAGGAAAGTCACCAAGGTTTGTGAAGGCCTTGGGGTCTGGATCAGCCTTGGATAAGCTCATGTTTTCCTACACAACCTTGTGTTGCAATGCTTATTTTAATTCTGGTCATATTATTGGGAAATAATCAGATTCCACCAAGTGATGGACAGCTTTCAAGGTTGACAGTTTCTCCACAAGGGAATTGTATATGGATGGGTCTAATAATTTTGGAAAGTATGTAGTACACAAAAATGTTCCACAAAAACCCAATTCACATGCACACAATACACTCTCAAAGATCAACTAATCGACAATAACCAACAAAACCAAAGAAAACAGAAAAGAAAACGATGAATAATCCAAGTCTATGATGTTATATCAAATATTTAGACACTGCACAAACATTTCTAAGCAATAATACAATAATAAAACAATAAGATTCCTTATGTAGTAAAAGTCATGAGATTTGAGCCAAAGGGGAATATGTTGCAGTCATTTTTATTCCTTTTGGTAGGGAGGAAAGGTTGACTTTCTAGTAATTGATAAATTATGCATACATCTCCTGAATCCAATCCTTAATAGGCAGAAGAATGTTACTTTTAATTCTCTTAGCATTTCCTCACACATGATATAACAAATGTTCCTCAAAACAGTTAAATTTCACATGTTTGGAATGTAATTCAATATAACATAGTAAACATTCTGATATTTCTCCATAAATCTACTTAAACATATTAAAATGTTAGTTTAAAAATGTCAATAACTCAAAAGAGAAAACCATGACCTCTCATGATATCTGATGTGCATCCTTTCAAATATCTTTAGAATATTTTGATGCAGTAATTTCCCTCTTAAATCTGATGAGACTGATTTGACATTCTTTAAAATATATGTAAATTTAAGATTGGATTTAATCAAGAGACAAAGTGGATACCCTCCTGATTTCTATGATAGGATGAGAAAATTGAGAATTCAAATGCTCAAAGTACTTAAACAGGATCTATGCAACTAAATCAAGCCAGGTTTAAATATATTTATTTTATTATAATCCAAACAGGTAAAACAGATATGATGGAAAAACAGTTCCATTTTTCATGAACATCTTTCAAATATTTCTCTCTTGGTAGCATTTTTACTGGATCTTGTAAGAATCTGACCCAGATAAGATGCCAAATATAACTTGATTATAATAATTATTAATTAGATTGTGTTATCTATTTATAATAATAATAGTATTTATTATATGATATTATTATATTATCAATTATGATAAATTATTATTAGAGCGCCAGTTTGGAGCACATTGACTGACATGGTTAGAAGGCTGGGTTGCAAACTTGCGTTTGAGCCACACATACTGCTGGGTGATGGGGTGAGCTCCTGTTATTCGCTCCAGTTCCTCTCACCTAGCCGTTTGAAAGCATCCAACATGAGTAGATGAATAGGTACCACTTCAATGAGATCATTGATGAGGACATGAAGGAAGCCTGTAATTGGGCATTACCCCCCCCCAGTCAATGGTGATGTCATTGGCTAATCCTTTCACCATGGAAGCCCTTTGGTACTTCCGACACAGAAGTATAGCATAGTATAGAGAACCAGTTTGGTCTAGTAATTAAGGCACCAGGCTAGAAATCATGAGGCTGTGAGTTCTAGTCTGCCTCAGGCATGAAAGCCAGCTGGGAGACTCTGGACCAGTCACTTCCTCTCTTGGGGGAAATAGAAAGATGAAGGAATGTTATATATGTTCACTATCTTGAGTTATTTGTAAAAACCATAAGGGTGAATCACAAAAAAATAGCAATAGCACTTTGCTCTATATCCCGATTCACAGTGTCTTACAGCCCTCTCTAAGCAATTTACAGAGTCAGCCTATTGTCCCCAACAATCTGGGTCCTCATTTTACTGACCTTGGAAGGATGGAAGGCTGAATCAACCTTGAACTCCTGACAGTGGGCAGAATCAGTGTGCAATACTGCATTCTAACCACTGCACCATTGCAGCTCATAAACATGAATAAATACAAATGATCACACACAGCAGCAACATCCACTTGAATGCTTGTGAATCAAGTTGTGAGTGAATGAGTGAGATGGGTGGGAAATGTTTTAGTTCGACTGTAGCTATTTTTCACGAGAGCGGGCAGCAATTCCAACTTTACTCCCTCGTGCAACATGTCACATAAGCATCATCTGGTCTTGTGGGCATAGAAGAACAAGCCTTCCATTGCCGGATGTGCAGAATTAACTTTTAAGTCTCATTATATTTACTGTAAAGTAGAAATTATGTAGGAGAGAGAGAGAGAGAAAAGAGGGAAATATACCAATCTGTTAAGCAAAAAATGCAACCTGTCACTTTCAATTAACTTGCTAAAAGGTTGTTAATGAATAAATATTGACTTTTGGAGGAAATGCTGCTTAATCGGATTCAGAACCATGTGTATGATTTGACAAATGATCAATAAGGAGTGAATGCATTCACGCTAACATGAAGGGAAATGCCTTGGAAACAGGCTTCTGGTTAAATAATGGACTGCGTTGTAAGGCAAAGGAAGCAGAAGTTACATTTATTCTTCTAAATTTAGAAGATGTTATCATAGAAGGATGGATAAACTCCAAGCTATCAAACACAAGATCCAGAATTTCCACCACACGAAATCCAAAGCTTGGAATTGATATTTCGCCTTCGAATTCTAAAGCAATGCCTCTGGCTATCTTCAGAATATTTGAGCAGAACTTGTGTGAAGCAGCATGACCTCTTGACCAATGAGGATTGGAAGGGTGAAACCAGCAAATGGGACTTTTTCTCAGGTGACTCAAGTAAGTAAGCCAAGCCTTATGCAAACCTTATGTCAAGATTGACCTGCTTTGCTTCTTTCAAACCTTAACACTATTCAACTAGAATGCTGAGAATTTGTGCATGGACGGTGAGAACCTGGCAACCATCAAAGTCACCACCGCAGGTGCTTGAGAAAGAGATGGACTGTTTCCATAACAAAAGGACATCTCATAATTGGACAGTGTGATCACCCAGAATTGGGGAGAAAGGGAAGCCATTGTTTAACTAAACAAGCATGTGTGCGGGAAAACCAGAGCTGGTTTTGATTCTTCAGTTCCAAAATAGTGTATCCAATAAAGTTTTACTTTTGGGAATGTAAAGCTCCTGGAAGTGTTATTTTGGGTTCATTAGTTGGACAGTTGACAACTAACTTCTCTTTGAAATGATCAACCAGTGGTGCTTTGTGCCACCAACAAGCTATGATGCAAATGTGTCACTAGAAGTCAAGTTAGGCTTTTTCAACCTGTCTTTAAAAAAAAAGGCAGCATTATGGTTGATTGCACAGTCAGCCAGGTGTTTAGACTAGATTTGGCATTTTTATCCTTCTGTTGAGTCCTTCCCACATGCTGTTTTATAATAGCAAAGATATCATTGCAGGATATAAGCTGCTCCAGGCAAAGATGGTGATTTTGTCGGTGCTGGGGCGTTCAAGTGGTGCTCCAGAAGTTTTGAGATCATACCCCATGGCACTTGTTCCTATTGGCACACTCTTTGCTTTCTTCTTCTTTTGGCTTCTTTTGTCAGTTTTATTCACAGGTCTTGATATTTTGTGATTTTCTCTTCTGCTGCCACCAAGTACTGCAAAGTCCACTTCAAACTTTTTTGTCTTTCTTATTAACAATGGTTGTCTGGGGTGCTATGTGGCAAGTGCTTATGTGTTTGAATTCTAGAGTCCTTGAACATTTTAATTTCCTCATTTTCCATTATTTTTTTCTATTTTGTGGCTCCCTCCACCAGCTCCTGCTTGTAGAGAAATGATTTCTTGCAGGTTCTTCAATGCACATATAGGTATACGTACAATTACATAATTATATAACTCTTTTATTATATTAAATACTAGCTGGATACCCGTGCTTCATGACAAAACCATGTGATCGGGCAATGCAGGAGAAATCTGATTCACTCTGGTTCAATCCGTTGGCTCAGTGGTGGTCAGTGATTGAAATACATAAGAGAATATCGCTCCCACCGCCTTGAGTCTAGAAACAGTTCATAGGTGGAAGATGTAGACATTTTGGTGAGGTACCAATGTTTAGTACTATAAGGAGCCCCAGACCGCTCCTGAGTGAAAGAGTGAAACATCTGCCAATTTGAACTGAGGTAACGGAATGTGAGGAAACTGGCAGTTGGAACAGAATTCTTTTCAGGTGGTGAGGGGAGTAGAATGTCTAACTCCTTTGCATCAAAGCGTGTTAATAATATAAGGCAACTGGCAGTTGGAACATAATTCTTTTTGTGGGGAGGGGTAGTAGAACTCCTTAGCATCAGAGCGTGTTAATTATTGTATAAGAAACACTAATGAACTGATGGTCATTTCGAAAAATGCTTTCTTACCTAGAATCCAAAAGGAATATACATGCCAAATTCCAAGTGTGTAGGCTTAGATAGATGATAGATAGATAGATAGATAGATAGATAGATAGATAGATAGGTAGGTAGGTAGGTAGGTAGGTAGGTAGGTAGGTAGGTAGGTATAGGTATAGGTATAGGTATAGGTATAGGTATAGGTATAGGTATAGGTATAGGTATAGGTATAGGTATAGGTATAGATATAGATATAGATATAGATATAGATATAGATATAGATATAGATATAGATATAGATATAGATATAGATATAGATAGATAGATAGATAGATAGATAGATAGATAGGTGATAGATAGGTGATAGATAGGTGATAGATAGGTGATAGATATAGATATAGATATAGATATAGATATAGATATAGATATAGATATAGATAGAGATAGAGATAGAGATAGAGATAGAGATAGAGATAGAGATAGAGATAGAGATAGAGATAGAGATAGAGATAGAGATGATAGAGATAGAGATAGAGATAGAGATAGAGATAGAGATAGAGATAGAGATAGAGAGATAGATAGATAGATAGATAGATAGATAGATAGATAGATAGATAGATAGATAGATAGATAGATAGATAGATAGATAGGTGATAGATAGGTGATAGATAGGTGATAGATAGGTGATAGATATAGATATAGATATAGATATAGATATAGATATAGATATAGATATAGATATAGATATAGATATAGATATAGATATAGATATAGATATAGATATAGATATAGATATAGATATAGATATAGATATAGATATAGATATAGATATAGATATAGATATAGATATAGATATAGATAATAGCTAATATATTTTAAAATATTATTATTGGAACTGGTTACTTGTTATAATTATTATACTCCTTTGTAGTCAAAACCTTGCTTCAAACTTTCTTTGGAAACCACCCATTTAGAAGACCACAGACCCTTTGCTGCCCAGGAGGGTTTTCTCCTTAGTGTTTTTATTTATGAATGTAGACTTGCATTTTTCATATTACAACTCAGAAGATGGATTATTCATTGATAAATATGTGCTCAAGGTAAGCAATTCTGAGATATTCAACTGTGACCAGAATAATGGAGTTGGAAGGGACCTGGGAGGTCTGCTAGTCCAACCCCCTGCCCAAGCAGGAGACCCTACACTGTTTCAGATAAATGGCTGTCCAGTCTCTTCTTAAAAACCTCCAGTGATGGAGCACCCTTACTACTTTTTCTTGCTCTGCCATATCTGTCATCGGACTTTGGCGATCCTGTTGGCAATCCTATTTTTATCAACAGCCGCACGAAAAAATGCTGCTGAGTTTTGTCCAAACCCGTCCCTTAGGTTTGAAGCCATGAATGTTCTTCTTCTGCCTGGACTTCATTTGCCTTCAATCTTTCCCTGGGGGATTAAGTGAAGGATGCCGTATTTTTCTGGGTACCGCATCACATGTCCAAAGTATTGTAACTTTTTGCTTTTTTGTGGTTTTGATGATTTCCCTTGGCTTATCACCTCCTCGTTTCTGATTTTGTGAACCCAACTCAAATGTAACTGCCGCCTGTAAATCCACATTTCAAATACTTCTAGTCTCTTCGAGTGGCTTCGTGGCAGAGGCCACCTCTCTACTCTGTAGAGCAGGATAGAAGGGATGTAGCAAGCCCGATTTTCAATCTTACGTTGTGACTGCAGAAGACCTTTTTCATTTTGAAGAATGCTGTTTGAGCTTTCTCTATTCTTGTTTTTACTTCAGTGGCCATGTCTTTCATGTTAGAACCGAGATAGGAAGTCCTTTGAACTTTTCGATGGAGTACCCACAATTTCTGAAATTCCTTCAACCTTCTTAGTAAGAAGAAGAAAAAGATAGAAGTCTTTTTCAACCTTCTTACTTCTTACTGCGTGGCAGAGACTCAAAGACCAGCTGGCTGGCAGGAGGTGCGCATGCATGCGTGGCGGAGCTGAACTGGGGCAACGGCTCACGTGCCCACAGAGAGGGCGCTGCGTGCCACCTGTGGCATGTGTGCCATAGGTTTGCCATTACGGATATAGGGTCTCCTGCCTGAATAGGAGGTTGGACTAGAAGACCTCCAAGATTCCTTCCAACTCTGAATTCTGTATGCAACCCCTTAATTGTGCTAGATTATAGCCAGCACTTTCTTTAAGACCCATAGAGGTATGGCACTCTGTTTTGTTTTTACGTTTATTAAGGTGACATGTAAAACAAAGCTGATATTAATATTATTCAGAGTGTAACAGCTACATCAAAGCCAACGGATCAAACTTTGCACACATCCCTCAATTAATTCCTGTTTCAGTTTGCTACCATGTACACACACACAAACATACACACACACACACACACAAACATCTATTTTGAAAGAGAATAGGTATATGAAACATTCTGGAAAAAAGGAGATATTTTTTTCAAAATATTTCTTAAGCTTTTCAATTCATCAGCTCAAAAACAACTGCTGGATGAGTGTTTTCTGAGAGTGGCGGCCATAGAGGAATTGATCATCACGATGTTACCAGAGAAAATAAGGTCAGAATTCACAGATTCTCCCCCCACCCACTCCATATTTCTCAGTTTTATCTTAAATAAAGAAAATCGATGGGTTAACCTTAAACTTTCTTTTAACATTTTTAAACCTTTGCTTTGAAAAGTGAAGAACCACACTGCTATTATTCTACAACAGCAACAAAGATGATTAGGGGACTGGAGGCTAAAGCATATGAACAATGATTCCAGGAACTGGGTATGTCTAGTTTAATGAAAAGAAGGACTAGGGGAGACATGATAGCAGTCTTCCAATATTTGAGTGACTGCCACAAAGAAGAGGGAGTCAAGCTATTCTCTAAAGCACCTGAGTGTAGAACAAGAAGCAATGGGTGGAAACTAATCAAAGAGTGAAGCAAACTTTGAATTAAGGAGAAATTTCCTGACAGTTAGAACAATGAATCAATGGAACAACTTACCTCCAGAAGTTGCAAATGCTCCGACACTGGACGTTTTAAAGAAAATGTTGGATAACCATTTGTCTGAAGTGGTATAGGTATTCCTCCCTAGGCAAGGGGTTGGACTAGAAGACCTTCAAGATCCCTTCCAACTCTGTTATTCCATTCCATTCCACTCCATTCCTTTTAGATACCAGAATCAGTTACAATGGTTTACACCAAGGTCCTCTGTTCTGGCGGAAACAGAGATTTAACCTGATTGGTCAAAGGGTCTGACAGCTCCCTATAAAAGGGCTGCTGTCAGACTGAACCTTCGCTGGATTGTACATAGTTGTTTCAGAGTTAATAAACAGCTATTGCTGCCTACACCTGAGTGTGCCATTCCTTTACCGAATCTAACACTAGCGACGAAGGTGGGATTGGAAGGCAACTAGGCAAACAAAAAGAGCACAACAATCCAGCAAGTAAATCCAGACTGGAACTCAGCGCGGCATTGAGCAGCTATCTTTGAGCGGCAAATTCAAACACGCTCAGGGACACAAGATGTCATTGCATGCCCCACAGACTCCATACAACCCAGTCACCGAGCACTGGGAATCCTACATGCTGAGGTTTGATTGCTTCCTTGAAGCCAACGACCTCATGGGTCCTTCTGAAAGCCAGAAAAATGTTCTGAGCTACTGCGGACGAGAGATGTTCGAGACAGCAAAGGACTTGTCCAAGCCAACTCCGCTCCAATCAGTCGCTTGGTCAGTGCTACAACAGACGCTGAGGACACACTACACTCCCAGACCGTCTAAACACGTCCGAAAGCACGAATTCAACATTCGTAACCAGAAAGAGGGTGAATCCATCAATGAATACATTGCGGCACTCAGAAAGGTTGCAGCGTACTGCGAGTTTAGATATCTCGATGAACTGATACTTGACCACATCATATGCGGTGTTCGAGACATTGGCTTGCAGAGGAGACCACTAGTGAAATCTAACCTGATGCTCAAAATTGCCCTAGACGAAGCGAGGGCCACTGAGTCTGCCGTTAAATCGATGGAAACCCTGCAGCACCAAAACAGTCCTAAAAGCACGCGGAAGAGCTCAGGCGTGCATCGTGAGGCTAGAGCGTGAAGGCTCGGAGAGCGAAGATGACAGCTACCCCATGCGCAATGACCGCACCAAGCCGGTGTGAAAATTCAAACTGCATTTGCTGCCTTGCGCTGGCTGCGGAGGAGACCATCTCAGAACACATTGCCATTTCCGCGATGAAATCTGCCAACGCTGTGATCAAAAAGAACCGAGGTGGCGCAGTGGTTAGAGTGCAGTATTGCAGGCCATTTCAGCTGACTGTTATCTGCAGTTCAGCAGTTCTAATCTCACCGGCTCAAGGTTGACTCAGCCTTCCATCCTTCCAAGGTGGGTGAAATGAGGACCCAGACTGTGGGGGCGATATGCTGACTCTGTAAACCGCTTAGAGAGGGCTGAAAGCCCTATGAAGCGGTATATAAGTCTAACTGCTATTGCTATTGCTACATCGCCAAGGTATACAGAAGCGATCACCCGGCTACAACTTGGAAGCCCAGAAGCCAACCTAACCGCCAGCAGAAGCCCAACCAAGGGGCATGGCAGCCACCACCACAGCGAAGAGAAGGCAAACCCTCACAACAGTCACTCATGCCCTTGTGACCTCTAGACTGGACTACTGCAATGTGCTCTACATGGGGCAGCCCTTGAAGAGCATTCAGCTTGTCCAGAATGCAGCCGCGCGAGCGATTGTGGGTGTACCTCGGTACACCCACGTTACACCTATCCTCTGCGAGCTGCACTGGCTTCCCATTGGTCTCCGGATACGCGTCAAGGTGCTAGTCGTTACTTTTAAAGCCCTTCATGGTATTGGACCTGGGTACTTGAGAGACCGCCTACTGCCAATTACCTCCACTAGACCGATTAGATCCCACAGATTAGGCCTCCTCCGAATTCCATCTACTGGCCAATGCCGACTGGCGACCACCTCGAGGAGGGCCTTCTCTGTGGCTGCCCTGGCCCTTTGGAACGAGCTCCCTGTGGAGATTCGGACCCTCACCGCCCTCCAGGCCTTCCGCAAAGCCCTTAAAACCTGGCTTTTCCGACAGGCCTGGGGCTAATGAGTTTCTTGTCCCCCCTCGAATGGTATGGTTGTTGAGTGTTTTAAATTGTGATATTGTTTTGTTCGTGTTCTTTTCTTATTTGTACCCCTCCCCACCTTGACTTGGTTGTGAGCCGCCCTGAGTCCCCTCTGGGGGAATAGGGCAGCATAGAAATATAATAAACTCAACTCAACTCAAACCAGAGTCACTTACCACATCTCCATAGGCCAAGTCCCCACAAAGCAGCCAAAAAAGCTGAAAGTCACAGTCCTCATCGAGGACTCTCCATGCAAAATGGAGATTGACATTGGGTCATCCTTGACCATAATGCCTCAAGCAGGATATCCCTAGCCTTAAGAAGCAGCATCTACGTGTTCCTGACATCCGCCTTAGTGACTACCAGGGGAACCGAGTCCTCATCTTGGGCCAGGGCACCTTCTGGATGAAATTCAAGACTTTCTGCAGCCAGCTACCAGTGACGGTAGTCAATGGAGGCCTGCAGAGCCTCCTGGGGCTTGACTGGTTCGAAGCTCTGGGTCTAGAAATGACCGGAATCAATGCCATACAAGACGAAAGCACTGAGGAACTCCTTAAGGAGTTCGAGGACTTCTTTGGCACCGGTCTAGGTAAGTATGTGGGGACCACAATATTTTTTTAATTTGGACCCCAATGTACCCCCCATCAGGCTGAAATCTAGGAGAGGCTCTCCGCCATAAAATTGATTTGGAACTGGACAAATTGATAGGCCAGAGAATCCTATAGCCGGCAGATCACGCATGCTGGGAGACCCCTATTGTGACACCTGTCAAGTCTGACGGGTCTGTCTGCATCTGTGCGGACTACAAGTGCACGATAAGCAAAGCTTTGCAACAAAGCGCTTATCCTGTACCCATTGTACAGCATTTACTACATTCATTAGGCCCCGGAAAAGTTTTCACAAAATTAGACATGGTGCAGGCATACCAGCAGTTGCCTGTAGATGGTGCCACGGCGGAGGCCCAAACCGTCGTGACGCACAGCGATACATTCAAATGCAACCGCCTGCAATTTGGAGTTAGAATCTCCCCTGGACTGTTCCAAAGCATCATGGAACGGCTTTTGCAGGGGATTCCAGGAGTCGTCCCCTATTTTGGCGACATCTTAGTATCGGCTGCAAATAAGGCGCAATTATTTAAAAGATTGAAATCTGTTCTGGCCAGAATCAGAGACAAAGGCCTCCGCCTCAAAAAGGAAAAATGCCAAATTAACGTGCCAAGGGTTGAATTCCTAGGGTACCTCATCGATGGCTCTGGGATTCACCGGACTGACAAAAACATTAAGGCAATCCAGGACGCCCCTACACCTTGCAATCAGACCGAGCTGCAGGTGTTCCTCGGGCTCCTTAACTTCTACAGTGTCTTTCTTAAACAAAAAGCCACAGTTGCTGAACCTTTACATCGGCTTCTTGCAAAGAACACAAAGTGGTCCTGTGACAAAGCCGAAGCAACCGCATTTGCCGCAGTGAAGAGACTGCTGTCAGCGGACACGTTTTTGGTCCAATACAGCCACATCCTGCCACTTGTTCTAATGTGCAATGCTTCCCAGTTTGGCGTCGGAGCCATCCTCAGCCACCGCATGCCCAATGGAACCGAGGCGCCCATCGCCTATTACTCACGAACCTTGTCTGCTACTGAGGGGAACTACAGCCAACTGGACCGTGAGGTTCTGGCTGCAGTCGCTGGCATTAAAAGGTTCCATGAGTATCTCTACGGCTGTGACTTTGAACTCATCATGGACCACAAACCACTACTGGGCTTGCTGGCTGGGGACTGGCCTACTCCTGCTTCTTTGTTGCTGCGAATGACCAGATGGACAATTTTCCTCGCGGCCTACAGTTATTGCCTCGTCCATCGACCTGGCTCTACATTGGAGCATGCCGACGCCTTGAGTCGATGCCCACTGCCTGAACTGTTTGCAGACCCTACCCCCGAAACACCAGTCCTTCTCATTTACTGCCTAGAGACTGGTCCTGTCTCGTCTACTGACGTTGCCCGCCACTCTGCAAAAGACTCTACACTCAAACAGGTTTTGAACTGGGGGTGGAGGGGGTGGCCCAAGGGGCCTGTCAGGTCTGAGTTTAAAATGTTTTACTGCAAATGTGATGAACTGTCTGTAATAAATGGTTATTTACTGGGGGGGGGGGGTCGTTGTTCCACCCAAACTGTGCATTGCAGTATTAGAGGCTTTGCACGTAGGGCATGTGGAATTGTCAGGATGAAGTCTTTGGCCAGGAGTTACGTGTGGTGGCCTAACATGGACAGGGAGATAGAAGAATGGGTGGCTACCTGCACACCGTGCCAGGAGTCCAGACCACCTCCCCCAGAGGCGCCCACTAAGGAACGGGAGTGACCTCAAGCCCCGTGGTCTAGGGTGCACATAGATTTCGCTGGCCCAGTTCACAGCCAGACTTTCATGGTAGTTGTGGACACCTACTAGATGCCAGAAAATCTTAACAGCCCTGAGAAGTTTAAAAATAGTGTATATTCCCAACGAAGGAGTGGCCAACTAATTCCATTCTGTTATAACTCAGATAAAAATGTGCAAATCTTTGATTGGGCGATAGTGGCAGCCAACTTGAATTTTTTGGACCTAGATAGATTTTGACTGATGGTGGTTACCAAGTACATTTTTTAGTTAGTCAAACTTTGATTGGTTGATGATGGCAGCCAGTTTAATTTTTTTTTATTTAGTTGGATTTTAATTGGCTGATGGTGGCAACTAATTTAACTTTTTTGGCCGTAGTCCCGCTTTGATTGCGTGATGATGGCAGTCAGCTTTATTTATTTTTCACTTGATTTGGGTGATGGCGGTAGTCAGGACGACTGTTTTTTTACTTCCCTGCCACATGTTTACCTCAGTTTCTTCAAGTGTAGGTCAAAAGTCTTTACCATCATGGCAATTCTCAGTAATTCACAAATTCCTCCAAAGTGACCACTGACCATGGATGGTCCGAACGGTCCCTACAGTTTTCACTTCAAAGGCCCCTTTTTCTGCTTCCAATGACCTCTCTTTGAAGGGCATCCACTGCTATTCTAACCAGATGCCTCCCATATAAATCTCTGCTTGTTCCTTAAAAGCTACCTCAGCTGCCTGGGCCAGGGTTCTATTTTATGAGGCTCATTATTTTTATATTGATGTTTATTTTCTGAAAATAGTGCGAAAGCTAAATGCATAGAGCCCCCTGGAGAATTTAACAAAACCATATTTCATTCCCTCTATTGATTCTCTAAGGCAATATACACAGAAAGTTAATGTTAACAGTACAGTATGTTAACCTAACAAAGGCCTAGAACTGTGTTTCTCAACCTTGGCAGCTTTCCGATGTGTGGACTCCAACTCTCAGAATTCCTTAGCCAGCAATGCTGGCTGAGGAATTCTGGGAGCTGGAGTCCCTACATCTGAAAACTTCTAAGATTGAGAAGCACTGACCTAAAACAGCGTTTAGCAACGTAGGAAAGTTAGCACCCACCCCTCTCCTAGGAAAATGACATATTCTAGGAAATATTAAAAAGGCAGAATATTATATATGAGAAATAGAGAAACATGTTTTTTTAAGGCAGGAGGCAGACTCACTCTTAATAGCCCTCATCCTCCTCAATAGCCCACAGCAGATGTCTGCACTTAAGAGAGAAAGAGATAGCTAGGTCTATTCACAGGTAAATGCCTTCACCCAAGATCCAACAAAAGTAGGATTAGTCCTCTACCAGTGGTGAAATTCATTTTTTTCTTTTATTACCGGTTCTGTGAGCTTGGTGGGGGTGGCAGGGGAAGGATACTGGAAAATCTCCATTCCACCCCACTCCTGGGGGAAGGATATTGCAAAATCTCCATTCTCATCCCTCTCTGGGGCCAGCCAGAAATGGTATTTGCCAGTTCTCCTAACTACTCAAAATTTCCGCTAGTGGTTCTCTAGAACCTGTCAGAACTTGTTGGATTTCACCCAATTAGAATACAAGCTCAAATTCAAAAGCCCAGAGAGAGCATAAAATCCTAGGCATATGTAGCATCTCTTCCCTTTTTCTTCTCCCAAGATCTTCACGGTATGTGATCCTGTTCATCAATAAACCTTCTTTCCAAGCAACTTCCATGAATCCAGTGTCTTTTTCCCCACTTGGAACTGAACCCAGAGGGACATTTCTTCCAACAGCAACAACAACAAGAATTGCAACCTCCTTTGTGCTGTTGCGGAGTATGACTCCCATACCTTCCCTCGATAGTAGCATCACTTTCATGAACTTAGATGTAGTCTATACTTGGGGGAGAAAAAATGAGGAACACCCAGGTTGCATACGAGATGATGGAACAGGAAAAAAAAGCAGCCAAAATAGCCAAGTAATTTGGGTTCATCTCCAGGTTTTTTTTCTACTTTTCAGACAAGTGAGACAGTATTGCCTTCTGGAACTCCACTCCATATGTCCGTTTGTGTGATATTATGAGATGTATACAGATGGAGCAGCGATGGTATTGTAATGGTGTATAAAAAGGCTATGAGAATAAATATGGGAAACAGGAGGAAGAGTCAGATAAATGAGCCATGGTGGCACAGTGGTTAGAGTGCATCACTGTTGGCTACTTCTGCTGACTGCCTGCAATTTGGCAGTTCAAATCTCACCAGGCTCAAGATTGACTCAGCCTTCCATCCTTTTGAGGTGGGTAAAACGAGGGCCCAGATTTGGGTGGGCAATAGGCTGAATGTAAATTGCCAACAGAAGGCTGTAAAGCATTGTGAAGCGGCTTACAGGGCTAAGTGCTATTGCTATTGCTATAAAAGAAATCTGAGCCCAAAGCAAATATGCAATTTGAAAAAGGATCTCAAATGTGACCCTCTCTAGATCTCTTAGATGTAAAGGCAGGGAGGTGGGAGGTGCATTCACACTTATCATGATTCTGTTGCTATAGCTTTATAGTAAAAGTAGTATAGGTAGCCCTTGATTTATGACTGGTCACTTATGATGAGTTGAAGTTACAACAGATTTCCCCAAGATTACTTACAACTTAGATTCAAAGTTCTGACAGCTACTCCTGAGGGATTGCATTTTGTGCGCTCAGCAATTGTTCCACATTTACACACACATAAAAAAGCCAGTGGTGTCACTTGCACAACTGTGACCATTAGTTTTACTTTTCTGACCATCTTTCATGGGATAGTCTTGTTTACTATCATGTGTGTGTGTGTGTGTGTGTGTGTGTGTGTGTGTGTGTGTGTGTGTGTATAAAATATGGTATCCTATATTGGGAACAAGGAACGCAGTGGCTCAGTTGGTAAATCGCTGAGCTTGTTGATCAGAAAGATCAGCAGTTTGAATTCCGAGCACTGCATAATGGAGTGAGCTCCCGTTACTTGTCCCAGCTTCTGCCAACCTAGCAGTTCCAAAGCATATAAAAATGCAAGTAGAAAAATAGGAAAATAGGAACCATGTTTTGTGGGAAGATAACAGCGTTCCGTGCACCTTCAGCATTTAGTCATGCTGGCCACATGACCACGGAGACATCTTTGGATAGCACTGGCTCTTCGGCTTTGAAACTAGCACGAATGTGCAATGGGAACTTTTATCTTTACCTATACTGGTAGCAACACTTGTGCCGAGTTTAAGCTGTGTAGCCCTGAATTGCTTCCTGTGATTTAGAAACTCTTCTATTGATCATAACCCTCCCCCCCCCATTTTAGGTGAACTCATTTGAAGCTCCAATCTACAAAAATTCTGAATCTAGAACATGGAAAAACTCCAGGTAACATCCTTGCCAAATCCTGGACAGCAAAGCTACAGCTTTGCAAAATGCAAAATGCCACATGCATAAGAAAGCCAGCTATCCTCCTTTCAATGCTTCAAATTTTATTATCTGCGGGAATCTGTAATTATTAACTGTGCAACATTTCATGGCCCAATAAACGTTAGTTATGGCGTGTTTGGTGGTTGCCTGAATTGTAATTAGCATTCCGAGGCTAGATGGTACTTAAAGAGTTCTAGCTGCAGTAGATAAAGTCAATTAAATACCCATCCTTGATAAAAGCTTTAGCATAAACAAATAAAAAATATTGGCGTTAGTAGGGAAAACCATATGTGCCGAGGCCTTTGTGTAGGAAGGGAAATACGTAGAGCTTAGAGAATCAATCATAGGTTGAATACACAGTTTGGTGGTATATATATATATATATATATATATTGGTGGGATATATATATATAACATTTTGCTGGCGGGACCAGCCCAGATCACCAATATTTTAGCAGCTACATGACTGGTAGGGGGAGAAAGGATGCTCTTAAAATATGATCTTAGAGTGGGTGTTGTGGCCCACCAGCAGCCAGCAGAGTTGGTGGCAGACTCAGACAGTGAGAAGGTTGGGGAGGAAAATGGGCCAGTCCTGGAGTCTGAAGAAGGCTCTGATGAGGGCTCTGCATTGGAGGCAGAGATGGGGCCAGGGCCGTCCGACAGTTATCAGCTGCCTTTGGAATCGGAGATCAGTGGGGCAGAAGAACAGCTGGAGTCTGTTCCCGAATGTGCGCATGTGCAGAGCTGCCAGGAGAAGGGAACAGCTAAGGAACAAGGGCCGACTTGGGAGTAAAGGCACAGGTGGACGGTGAATGGCCCCTCCCATAGGGAATAAAGAGTAGCGAAAGGGGAGGGGAGATTGCAGGAGACAGTTCAATTCATTAGGGGGAAGATCTGTTCCTGAATTCTTGCCAAGTAATGGCTGGTACAGCATGGCGTTTGGAAGATATCGGCCTGGCAACACTCCAAGCCTGATAAAGGTCTGTCGTTGTGAAATCTCATGAAAGACTGTTTTCCGGGACTTTGCAGGAGGTGAATTCCCTTTAACCTAAATAAAAGAGGTTTTATCAGGATGAGGAGTCTGCTTCATGCTCTTGGAAAGCCTAGGTCAAAGCAGTGGGTCAATGGTGTGAGGACATTATGCAAGTTTGCAGGAAGAATTTTCTCCTTTTTTCATTGGGGAGATTTCTATTATAAACCCCCTTGTGAAGAATAAGGGGCTGAACCAGTGGTGGATTCTAGATGCTGCCACTGCTCATTTGCTCAGGGCCACACACATGCGCAGAAGCAAAAAAACAAGGTGGCGGTGCCTATGACGCCCCCAATAGAACCAGTTTGGGGACGTGGCGGGCCGAGTTACTACCTACTCGGCCAAACCGGTCTGAACCGGTAAGAACCCACCTCTGGGCTGAACCCACCTGAAAGCTTAACCTCTCTGATTTCTTCTATTTCCTGGAGGGGGGGAATTGGTACAAAGTCACCTTATAGACCCGGATTTCCCAACCTTGGCAACTTTAAGATGGGTGGAGGACAGTGGTGGGATTCAGCCAGTTTGCACCTATTCAGGAGAACCGGTTGGTAACTTTCTAAGTAGTTCAGAGAACCAATGGTTGGAAGAAATCTCCTTTTGTTTTTTCCCACTTTACTAATCCTGTAAGGAAGGCAGGAAGGAAACATTCTGGTGTTTGTTATAACCCAGCAACAACCTGTGTTGCATTCTAATTGGTTGGTCAAGGCACAGCATCTGATTGGCTGGCCTCGTGACAGTTGGGCTTGACAGTTGCTTCTGGCTAGTATAAATACCCTGACAGTTGCAGGGAGAATCGAATCGCTTGTCATCTGGTACTAATAAAGATCTGTCTTGCATACATGGCTCCTGCGTGTCAATCCCTCACAACAACAACCCACACTCACAACACGAGTTTACAATAGTGTTGTTTCTAGCCTAATCTTTATTGACCTGCTTACAGAAACTGCCTCTCCAGTTAACCCTGATTATATTGTAAGAGCTAAGGCGAAGCACCTATCGACCTGAGTGACCTTGAGTTGGCCATGCCCACCCAGTCACATGGCCACCGAGCCCCACCTACCCAGATGGACATTAGGGCAGAGAACCGGTTGTTAAATTATTTGAATCCCACCACTGGTGGAGGACTTCAACAGCTAGAATCCCCTGCCAGCCTTGGTGTTGAAGTCCATCCAGCTTAATTTGTGAAGGTTGGGGAACCTGCTGTTGGCTGCCTGCTGGACAGGTCCTGCTTTAAGATTTTGCCTCTAGATATTTTGGCTGGGGGAAAAAAAACATTTTACATAAATCTTTTTTTTTCCTATCTCTGTCTTTTTATCCCAAGAATCTGCTAATCAATTACTTAGAGGACACATCTGCAATCTGCTGGAGGGCGACCTTGATACCAAAGCTTACCAAGATATAGTGGAGCAAAACAACATTAAAATATCAACAGATGTTCTTTTACGTATTAGATTCCAAGAATCCAGGCTTAGTTGCTGCCCTGTTCAGTTAACTACGCTAAGGTCCAAACAGCCTGCGAAATAATTGTTCTCCTTGTTGAGTTATTGAAGTACCAAGCTATATGGAAAGATTGCCATGTCGATCTCATATTTGTAGAATCTAAAGTATCTGAAAATTGGGTCTTATAAAAGATTATGCAATGCCTTGTAGAGTCATCAGTTCAGAGATAATTACTTATCTAAGCAGAGAAACAGAATGAAGAAGGGCGGGCAAAAAAGCAATGGGGAGCAGGAGAGACTTCTGACTTCCAGATGACATCCCCATTGACTTTGCATGTGGGAATCTGGCAGAAAACATTACAAATTTTCCTTCCTTCCTTCCTTCCTTCCTTCCTTCCTTCCTTCCTTCCTTCCTTCCTTCCTTCTTTCCTTCCTCCCTCCTTCCCTCCCTTCCTTCCTTCCTTCTCCCTCCCCTCCCCTCCTCCTCCTGAGCTCCATTTTCACTGGCAGAAGGTTGCAGGAGGCCTTGGAAGCCGAAAATGGAGCTCGGGAACCTGTTTTAGCTGGCAGAAGCACCACAGGCTGATCCTTCGCTGTTCCCTTTGGGCCAGATCTAAGTACCCTGTGTGCCAGATTTGGCCCCGGCCTTGAGTTTGATACCGCTGATTTATCAGCAACCCCTCATAGTTCGGTGTCATTTGTAAATTTTATGAGCCCTCAGTACCTTTGTCCACATTCTTGATAAAACTGTTGAACAGCACCAAGGCCAAGGACCAACCTAACTCAAATTCCCTTCAAGTTAAAATAGAACTACTAAGAAGCAATGTTAATACTGGTGAGCTCATGTGGTTAGTCTGTGATTTCAGGGTGTACAAAGCAGAAAATTGGATTAACTAAGTACATCACGTTTCAGCTAACTATGAGGAAGTAGGTTGCATAGGCTCAGTACTGGCTGTGTTATGTGTTAAAGTTTGCAGCAATCCAACCAGCACCCAAGTAAATAATTCAGCAGGATTCATTTATATAAGAAACTTTTTTATATACAATACCCATGCAGCAGAACTTAGAATATACACACACATGCATACACATACACATACACAGAGAGAGAGGGGGGAGGGAGGGAGGGAGGGAGGGAGGAAGAGAGAGAGAGAGAGAGAGATCAGTTGGCTAAGCCACGCTCAGGCTCCGATCTGTCTGAGTCACCAAACAGTCCCCATTGGCTGACCTGTTACCATGTCTATGCCAGTTCATGAATACACTTACATTATGTCCCTCTATTTTTTGGAAGCTGAACTAGATGCTAAATGATGGAAAACAAACAAGAAGACATTGATTGTGATGATATTTCAGACAAAGCCCATCTGATAATAAAAGATCCCACCAAAGGAACAACACTACACAACTACAGCCAATTACCTGAAAGGTAACTTTTTCTTCTTCGAAAGGCATCTGGACTCTTCTTTCCTTGAGGAGAAAGAAGAAAACGTCTCACTGCTCATCCAAGAAGCTTCATCAGTTGTGATGACAAGGCAATAGAGGGACAGATACTGACAGTTGAGATAGGAGCAGGGAAGGGTGGGTTCTGATAGGGTAGTGGGAGGGATATGGGATGACCTGGATGACTGAGAATCTCCACAGACAGCCAATTACCTGCTTACATTCAACTTTCAAATTGCTAACTGCCATTGTAGCTCCTGTGGTCCAACTGCATCTAGTTTGAAAACAAATGTCAGGATTCCAAGTAACACCCCCACACACACACACAATGAAAGAAGACTTGAGTTTCCTCAAAGTTTCATTTTATTAGAGATGTCACATTGCCACATCTGGGAAAACCCGAATCTGAAAGCTTCCAGGTTTTCCCCACCCAAAAAAAAGTTCAAGTCCCTGCCCAGCATCCACATGTCCATCACATGATCCAATCAGGCACCATCCAACACAGGAGATGCCTCCCAGTTACATCATCACAGCTGCAGGGCAAGCTGTCCTTGACTCTCTGGGAAAAGAATGTTATTTTGACTATATACACCTATACTCCAAATAATCCCACCTCCAATTTCCCCCCCAGTAGAAAATGTGGCAGGCTTGAAGACCCAATGCAAAAAATGGCTCTTTCCACATGAGCAAAAAGGAAAATGCCCAAACATCAGAGGAACAAAAGATCAGCTCCTAATAAAATGATTTTGGAAAACTGCAAGAGAAGGAAGACCAACCTGAATGCAGCTTGGATTGATTACAAGAAGGCATTTGATTCCCTGCCAATCATTGGATAATCAAGTACTTAGAAATAACAGGAGTCAGTAGAAACATCAGAAGCTTTGTGCAAAGATCAATGGCACAATGGAAGAAACAGTTACCAGTCAATGGTGATAGACTGGGAGAGGTTAATATCAGGAGAGGAATACAATACAATACAATACAATACAATACAATACAAAACCCTATACCATTTCAGACAAATGGCTATCCAACATCTTCTTAAAGACTTCCAGTGTTGGGGCATTCACAACTTCTGGAGGCAAGTTGTTCCACTGATTAATTGTTCTAACTGTCAGGAAATTTATCCTCAGTTCTAAGTTGCTTCTCTCCTTGATTAGTTTCCACCCATGGCTTCTTGTCCTGCCCTCAGGTGCCTTGGAGAATAGTTTGACTCCCTCTTCTTTGTGGCAACCCCTGAGATATTGGGACACTGCTATCATGTCTCCCCTAGTCCTTCTTTTCATCAAACTAGACATACCGTTCTTCATATGTTCTTCATATGTTTTAGTCTCCAGTCGCTTAATCATCTTTGTTGCTCTTCTCTGCACTCTTTCTAGAGTCTCCACATCTTTTCTACATCGTGGCAACCAAAACTGAATGCAGCATTCCAAGTGTGGCCTTACCAAGACATTATAAAGTGGTATTAACAGTTCATGTGTTCTTGATTCTATCCCTCTATTTATGCAGCCTAGAACTGTGTTGGCTTTTTTGGCAGCTGCTGCACACTGCTGGCTCATATTTAAATGGTTGTCCACTAGGATTCCAAGATCCCTCTCACAGTTACTTCTGTTGAGCAAGGTACCACCTATTCGGTACCTTTGCATTTCATTTTTATTGCCTAAATGTAGAACCTTACTCTTTTCACCACTGAATTTCATTTTATTAGATAGTGCCCAATGTTCAAGGTTGTCAAGATCCTTCTGTATCTTAAGCCTGTCTTCTGGAGTGTTGGCTATTCCTGCCAGCTTTGCAAATTTGATGAGTTTCCCATTTATTCCCTCATCCAAATCATTGATGAAGATGTTGAAGAGTACTGGGCCTAAAACAGAGCCTTGGGGTACTCCACTGCATACTTCCCTCCATGTAGATGCAGTTCCATTGAGGACTACATGTTGAGTGTGATTTTATCAGCCAGTTTTGAATGCATCTGGTGGTGATGCTGTCCAACCCACATTCTTCTACTTTATCTAGTAGTAGATTAGGGTTAGGTTATGGTCTACCTTATCAAATGCCTTATTGAAGTCCAAGTAAACTATATCGACGGCATTCCTCTGATCCACTAATTTTGTCACTTTATCAAAGCTTGCAATAAGATTAGTCTGGCATTAGTCTTGAATCTTTCAAGGAGACTAACTATCACTGCTACTGTTTGCCATTGCATTGATTCCTTTGTCAACAATACTGAACAAGCCACGCTATCAAACATAAAAACATCCACCAGGCAGAATATTCCCTCCCCCCCCCCAAAAAAAGAAAAAATTCAATAGTAAAGAAGAAAATAGTGGGGAAAGATTGGGAGAAAATCTGGGGAAACTTACCAGAACAATAAAATTAAAAAAAGGAGAAAAAGGACTTAGAAGAAAAAACACAGCAATTATAAAAAGAAGAAAAAGAAGAAGCGAGGTGAATGGGCAGAAAGAAGAGAACAAAAAAAAAAAGTGGATTTTTTGAGCGATTAAGAGAAAATAGATGGAAAAGGAGGAAGGGTGAAAAAAGGAATATATTAATAAAATAAGATGAAATGTGTTAACATTGTTAATGATATGTAGCTAATTAAGAGGTGAAGGAATTACATTAACATTAATCGTGGATACCTAATTAAGTGAAATGCATGTTATATAAAAAATTAATTTGAGGGTGTATGCTGCCTATAGAAAAATAGATTAACAGATGG
Organism: Thamnophis sirtalis; assembly: GCF_051295495.1. NCBI lineage: Eukaryota > Metazoa > Chordata > Lepidosauria > Squamata > Natricidae > Thamnophis > Thamnophis sirtalis. The sequence goes on along the minus strand of NW_028261384.1, from coordinate 8,991,995 downwards.
AAAATGAAATGATAAATTTGGTTTAACTTTGAAGGGGCAAATAATGACATTGTTTACGTATTAAGGGGAAAAAATAAGTTTAAGATGGAAAATATGGGAAGAAAATAATATGGCTAAAATTGGAAATACGATGTAAAATGAATTATGTATACGAGAGAATATTAAAGGGAAAAATCCCGGGAAACACTTCATTTATAAAAGAATTTAAAATTTGTAACAAAAAAACTCTTTGTTTTTTTAAAAAAACCATCCACCTGGCCATCCCACCTCCTTTACATGAACAATATGAAAATTTATGGGGAAAAAAACCATTTGAAATAGAATTGCTGCTCAATACAATTCGTATGTAGAGCTAAAATAACTGTAATGGAATTTGGACTGCCCAAATATGCCACCCTCACCATCAACAGGAGAAAAATAATGAAAAAAATTGAAGGAATTAAGATGCCTTATGGAAATAACATTGAGAGTCTGGAGAAGGTTACCACAAATAATTGGGCATCTTTCAAGCTTGCTGAAATCAAGTGAATACTTCATGGGAGTGAAGGACATCTTAAACTCCAAACTCAGTGCGGAAAATACCATCAAGATAATTAACACATGAGCAATTCCAGCCATTACATACACAGTTGGAAGAGTAGACTGGACTCCAACGGAATTAAAAAACCCTGGCTAGGAAGACCACAAAATGGTGAAAATGAATCAAATCCTTCACCCACATATTGACGACTGAAAAAGAGAAAAAGGCCATTGGAAGAATATCTAAAGGACAATGAAGAAGACATCCTGAAGCTAGTGCATCATGAATGGGGAGTCGATGTTTATTATGGGGATTTGAGACTTTTTACGTAAAAATACTTAGTGAAGAAGTCTCAAATCACTATAATAAACACTCATTCCCCAGTCAAGGGCTTTGATTTCCCTCCATAGTTAATGCAAAAAATGTGGAGTCCATTTTTAAAAAGCGCAGAATCTCAATATTTCTATTTCTGAATTTGATCTTTTATTTTTCTGTAACTGCTTTTCCTTACTTGGGACTTAATATCACTCTGATATTACCTCACAAACTGAGGCAAACTGAGGCCTGTCTTTAATACTGTTACATCTTCATATAAATCGTTCTTTTTTCCCTTTTGTTTTTTTTTATTCCATCACTTTTCCTCTAAAAAGGAATTTATTGAAGTTCACAATTTAATTTTATTATTCACATTGTACACTTTGTCACTCCTGATATCTGTACTTCATATAATGTTTATTCGTTATCTTTAGGGTTTTTTTTTAGGTTTAAATTCTATTCTTAAGTTAAGGATCAGCCATATTTGGCAGCTTGTGTTCTGCAAACTCGGACAAAGATCCAGGCAAAGGAATGGTTGAAGGCAAGAAAGAGAGTAAAAAAAATAGAGAAGTTTTAGATGATTGCTTTTATTTAAAAAAAATGGAGCAGCTCACAATAAAAATAAATTTGGCAGATTGCTGAGGAAGGCAATTCAATCAGAAATGGAAAACAGAGAGTGGAAAGGAAACAAAGGGTTGTCAGAATATTCATCAGTTGGCCCATTTGGACAATACTTATGGAGGAAAAATAGCAGGAGGTCTAGAAAACCAGTTTAGTCTAGTGGTTAAAAACCGGGACACTGGGAGTTCTACTCTAACTTAGGCATGAAAGCTGGCTGGGTGACTTTAATTCAACCACTAGGGGACAGTGAGTTCTAGATTCACCTAAGGCATGAAAGCCAACTAGAGGACTTCATGCCAATCATCTGGAGATGGTGAATTATTTTTCCATCTTAGGCATGAAAGCTCGCTGGGTGACTTTGGGTCAATTACTAGGAGACAGTGAGTTCTAATCCTGCTTTAGGCATGAAAACTGGCTGAGTAACTTTGGCCCAATTTTCCAGTTCTAGATCAATTCTATTTGGCCTTCCCAAACAGGAAAATACAGTATATCAGCAGCTTCTACTTTAGACTAAGAACTTGTGAGTCTTATTGTTGGAAATGTCCATAAGATACCGGCACAGGTAGCCTTCACACCAATAATGCAAGAAATAAATTTACATATACAATACCATTGGGCACAGAATACAGGTAGTTCTGACTGGCTGTTTTATGACCATTTGAAGTTACAAGGTCACAGAATGGGTGGTTTATAGCCCATAAAGCCATCATAAATGGCCTTTGTAAATTATCACAACACCCACCGCCCCCAAAATACACAAACACCAGTCACATGATCTCATATCGGAAAGGTTTATGATTTAACATGGCAGTCCATAGTCACATACTGTAACCATGGTTCATGATTTTTTTGTCCAACATTTCAACTATTGTGAAAAAGGTGGAAAATTACTTCCAGTCTTATGGGTGCCTCCATTTATGACCATAACAATTTAAAACTGTAAGTCCAGGCTCAATTAGAGTTATAAGTTGAGGTCTATCTGTACCATTATGTCCTTACGATGGATGCAAATTTGGACATTGCAATAGTTGGACAAGGAACTCATCATACTGCCTGGAGTCACTCGGTAAAGAGATGGATGGCATATAAATTTAATAAACAAATTTAAATAAAACGTCTTGCTTTCTCCACTGGCAGATATCCATGCTAGGCCTGTTTTGAACTTAGTTCAGAAGAAAACCTTTGAATCACAAATGAGCCTGCTGTAAGTGTTTCCTTAACTTAATGGTTCCTAACTACAAGTCAGTATGTCTCACCCTGTTTTTTTACCACAAGTTCTGTAGAGGTGGCGTGGCAGGGGAAGGATACTGCAAAATCCCCATTTCCTCCACACTCCAAGGGACGGATACTGTAAAATCTCCATTTCCATCCCACTATGGGACAAGGAAAGGATACGTAAAATCTCCATTCCCTTCCCACCCCACTAACCTCTTTCCAGTTCCATTTTCTTGTGCAGGGCAACAGAAGACGACCCAGCCGATCAGCTGAGACGCCGATCAGCTGGGACTTGGGAGGCAGCGAATAGATGGAGGCAGAGCCAGCCAGAGGTGGCATTTGCCGGTTCTCCAAACTACTCAAAATTTCCGCTACTGGTTCACCAGAACCGGTCAGAACTGGCTGAATGCCACCTCTGCTTGCATCATCTCCTATCACTCATAAACCTTGTTAGCAAGTGAATGTGTGAACCAGATTCTTTGCTGAGTAATACTTTTAGTGTAATTATGTGTGAAGGAAGATTGATGTCAGTCTTTTAAGATAAGCTTGATCAAGAAACAGACACTGCTGGGATTCCAAGACTGCAACTCTATGGTTGGCTGAGAAATTCTGGGAATTGAAGTCCACCTATTTTAAAGTTGCCAGATTTGAGAAACACTGACCAATCTAGAATGCCAATTTTTGAGAAGACTTTATGAGGGACTATGTCAGAAATTTGTCTTTGGTGCCAGGTTTTTTTAATGTGGTATGGTTTTAATATATTTATGCATGGTGCTGTTTTATTAGTGATATTGCTTCAATTGCTTATTGGGAGCTTGACTTCGATATAAGATGGGCACCTATATAAATGTGTTAAATAAGTAAAATAAATAAATAACTACATTTCCTACCACATCTTACTTCTGTTGCTTACGTCCTGTTTAGATTGTTCTGGTGCTTTTGTGAGGCATCTCATGCCTAGTGATTTTTAAAAAAAATAAAAATAAAAGGAACAACACAGGCATTAAAGTTGGTCTTTTGAAGCCTTTATTGATATTCAGATCTTTTATCAGCAGGTAGAGAGAATGCTGTGTTCTAATCTTGCTGTATCTGAGGTGCATGGAGACATAACAAAGAGACTTGCTGCCTTAACTGTCATTTTAAAAGGTTTCCTTTATTGATTTTTGGATGAGACCAAAGCTGGGCAAAAGCAAACAAAAAAGAAAAAAAAAGAAATAATAATAATAATAAAAAACCCACAAACACTGCCTTCCAGATTACCTTCTATATGCTGACACAGTTTCTATCTCTACCCTTAAATCATGAGCTACCTATAACTAGGTTTAAGTAATCCCTGAAGTGTGAAAATCTACAATGTGTTGACTGCTAACAAGCAATTCTGAACTTTCAAGCCTTTGTCAGAGGATCGTTCAAAGTTCAAACAATGAAAAAAATGACACCTGGTCCTCACTTTTATAACCAGGCAAACATGCACAAAATTTGGGGCTTGACAACTGGCATATGCTTACAGCAACTACAGTTGTCATGTGAATGCCTTTTATAACCTTAGCAGCCAGTTTCCAACAAGCAAACTCAATGGGGGAAGTTGGCTTTGCTTAATGACCCCCCCTGATTCACTTAATAACTGCAATGATTCACATAAGAATGGGCAACACATTTGTAAAAAAAAAAAAAAAAGCAACTCATTTAACAACTACCTTGCTTAGAATATTTGCATATTCATATGATGTGCAAAGTTGGAATGAATCCATAATTTGAGGTTGCGCAATGCTATGAACCCAAGGTGAGCCAAAGGAACTGGATTTAGGCAGCATGTTCAGCCACCAAATCTAACTAAGATTAATATTTATCAAGTTTAGCATCAGGACGTGTGAAAGCTTTAATTTTTCTGGTTAAGTGGGAAGGGTGAATGTTACCATAATGAAGTGAAAAATTGGAAGGCATCCTACAGGATCTTTTCAGTCTACCAAGTTTTATTTTAATAAAATGTTTTAATAACAGAATTGAAAGCGATCTTGGAGGATATCTGGTCCAAAATACTGCTCAAGCAGGAACCCTGCACTATTTCAGACAAATGGTTGTCCAATTGCTTCTTAAAAATCTCCATTGTTGGAGCACCCACAACTTCTGGAAGCAAGTTGTTCCATTGATTAATTGTTCTATCAGGAAATTTCTCCTTAGTTCTAGGTTGCTTCTCTCCTTGGTTAGTTTCCATCCATTGTTTCTTGTCTTGCCTTCAGGTACTTTTGAGAATAGCTTGACCCCAGGGGTGGGTTGCTGCCGGCATTACTGCTGGTTCTCAACCTGCATGCAACATGCGCACACTCTTCAATGTAAATTGTTCTGCATGCATGCACAGAAAAATTTACAGTGAACTGCGCACAAACATTCACTAAAATCCAAAATGGCGACAGCAGCAGTGAGGGAACTGGTTCAGGGGCGTGGCAGGTTCTGTCGATTCTGCAACCCAGGCCTGAATTCCACTACAGTTTGGCCGAACCAGGCTGAGCCGGCAAAAACCCACCTTTGCTTGACCCCCTCTTCTTTGTGGCAACCCCTGAGATATTGGAACACAGCTATCATGTCTCCCCCAGTCCTTCTTTTCATTAAACTAGACATAATCAATTTCTGCAACTGTTCTTTGTATGTTTTAGCCTCCAGACCCCTAATCCTCTTTGTTGCTCTTCTCCGCACTCTTTCTAGAGTCTCCACATCTTTTTTTATACAATGGTGACCAAAACTGGATGCAATATTCCAAAAGGGGTCTTACTATAAGGTGGTACTAATACTTCAAGTGATCTTTATTCTATCTGTTTATTAATGCAGCCAAGGTATCATTGGCTTTTTCTGGCAGCTGCCTTGCTCATATTTCAAGGATTGTCCCCAAGATCCCGCTCACAATTACCGCTTTTGAGGCATTTGAAAAAGTGTAATCAGACTTTTGAGTTTTGGCTACCAGAGGCCACGAGTCTCCTTCTCCAACACTCAGAGTCACTTTATTGATGAGATGGGCTGATATAAATTTAATATATCAAGATCACATGAAGTGTTAATACCAATTTATAATGCCTTGGTAAGGTCACACTTGGAATACTGCATCCAGTTTTGGTCACCATCATATAAAAAAGATGTGGTGACTTTAGAAAGAGTGCAGAGAAGAGCAACAAAGATAATTAGGAGACTGGAGGCTAAAACATATGAAGAACGATTGCGAGAACTGAGTATGCCTAGTTTAATGAAAAGAAGGACTAGGGGAGACATGATAGCAGTCTTCCAATATCTCAGGGGCTGCCACAAAGAAGAGGGAGTCAAACTATTCTCCAAAGCACCTGAGGGCAGGACAAGAAGCAATGGATGGAAGCCAATCAAGGAGAGAAGCAGAAATTTCCTGACAGCTAGAACAATTAATCAATGGAACAAGTTGTGAATCTCCAACACTGGAAGTTTTAGAAGAGGTTGGATAACCATTTGCCTGAAGTGATGTAGGGTTTCCTGTCTAGGCAGAGGGTTGGATTAGAAGACCTCCAAGGTCCCTTCCAACTCTGTTATTCTATTCTATTCTATTCTATTCTATTCTATTCTAATAAACACATACATAAATATTCAAATGTAGAAAGAGTTGAGAAATGAGTAGCTGGATTACAGTCCATTGTTTTTTTCAGTTTTGCTTGCATTTAGAGAAGAGAGTGATGACCATCTTTTATCAAGAACAGTCAATTTCTGCATTGCAGGAATATGAATTATCCCTTTAAGTGAGATCCTTATCTTTCTCTCTTTCTCTCTTTTTCCCCCACAATAAAAGGTTAAAAGTAAACTCTTGGTATTTATTCCTTAGACATTTCTTGGTAGAATGTTCTTCTGAAAATGATGGAGTATTTTAAAGGACATCTAAGCTGAAAAACTGGAGGTGTGCATTGATCAACAGATCTTGGTATTGATATTCACATAAAATCAGAAGCCCGTGTTTTGCTTTGGGTGTGTAATGCACACAAATACACAGGGAATCTTTGATCATCTGTATAGACAACTCTACCATCTATACACATACACACACAAAATACAGAGTTGTTTTCTTAAGTCTGCATGGCTGAAAACAGGTGCATACGAATGTGACTTAGAAAGCTGGAAAGAGATTGAATGATTGATTGATTGAAATCTTGAATAGGAATTGTCCCTATATTGTAGATTACAATTTGCATCAGATTCAGCTTGTATGGCCAAGGATGAGGAAATCTGTAATCCTAAATAGCTGAAGACAGTGATGGGATTCAAATTTTTTTTTTACTACTGGTTCTGTGGGCGTGGCTTGGTGGGCGTGGTGTGACTTGGTGGGCGTGGCACCCTCACAATCAGCTGGGACCCAGGGACAGAGAATAGATGGGGGCGGGGCCAGTCAGAGGTGGTATTTACTAGTTCTCCAAACTATTTAAAATTTCCGCTACCGGTTCTCCAGAACTGGTCAGAACCTGCTGGATCCCACTCTGGCTGAAGAGCTCCAGATTGCTGGCCAACTTCCGTCTCCAACTAATTCACTTCCCAGCTCAATGCAGAGAGATTTGTCTTTGGCTTAATTACATTTCTTCGTCAAAGATGTGAATCCAACCACTTCTCAGATAATAAATTTTGAGCCCTATTCTTAAATAATTAATTCTGTTTGCCAGTATCTGCAGGAGAGGAGTATCAAAACAGGCAGGTATAGGGTCTTCTGCTTGAGCAGGGGGTTGATCTAGAAGACCCCCCCAAGGTCTCTTCCAGCTCTATTCAGATCCAGTTGTTAAGTGAATCATTGCAGTTTTTTAAACTTAGTTACATGGTTGTTAAGTGAAACTGGCTTTCCCATTGACTTTGCTTGCCAGAAGGTGACCACATGGCTCTGCAACCGTCCATCATAAATACAAGCCAAGTGCCAAGTGTCCAAATTTTGATCACATGACCATGGGGTTGCCACTGTGGCTGTAAATATAAGCCACTTTTTTCAGTGCTGTTGTAACTTTGGACAACCGGTTACTAAGTGAATTGTTATAAGTCAAGGACTACCTGTAGATCGCTTCTTATTTTGGACTCTACTAGAGAAACACTAGCTATGCCACTGTCCTTAATCATAATTATCTAAATGGTGACATTTGGTCAGGAGGGGCAAAGACTAGAATTTCTCCAAGGCTCCTTCCAACTCTGTTATTCTGTGATAAAAATGGTCTGAGGATGACACATGAGAAAAAGGAAAGACAATAGTGGGTCACACAATGCCCCCTTCTTTTCCCTTTCCTTCTTCCTCCCACACTTCAGAATTTGATGGTCCCTGGGGTGGGCTTCACAATTTTTAGCAAGGGGTTCTCTGGCCACTTGTTGGATGGCTGTAATCTAGTCAGCCTCCTGCACCATGGGTTTGAGTTTGAGTTTCCTTTATTTGTATGCCGCCCTTTTCCCTGGGGGGACTCAGGGCGGCTCACAATTCAAAAAGGGGGGGAGACAAACAGTAGACAATACAACATGTTAAAAAAAAAGAGCACAACAGTCACACAGTTCGGGTGGGGCTACAATCTTAACCCCAGGCCAGCCGGGACAGCCAGATCTTTAAAGCAGCGCGGAAGGACTGAAGGGTGGTGAGGGTCCGAATCTCCACGGGGAGTTCATTCCAAAGGGTCGGAGCAGCCACCAAGAAGGCTCTCCTCCGGGTAGTTGCCAGTCTGCACTGGCTGGAAGATGGAATTCGGAGGAGGCCTAATCGATGCGATCGTATCGGTCTAGTGGAGGTAATTGGCAGTAGGCGGTCTCTCAAGTACCCAGGCCCAGTACCATGAAGGGCTTTGTAGGTGATAAGTAGCACCTTGAAGCGCACCCGGAGATCAACAGGTAGCCAGTGCAGCTCGCAGAGGATAGGTGTTACGTGGGTGAAGCGAGGTGCACCCACAATCGCTCGCGTGGCCGCATTCTGGCTGCATGGGGGGTATTTTTGTCCTCCCCGAGCTCCAGAGGCTTTCCTTGAGCCTCAGGGAGGGTGAAAACAGCCTCCCCAGGCTCCAGAGCCCATCTGGAGGCCGGAAACGGGCCCAAACTTCTGGTAGGCCCATTTTCCGCCCTCCCTGAGCCTCTGTGCATGCTTTGCACTTACCTGCATCCACAAAGGGCCACGTGGGGACTCCTGGGAGGGGAGGGGTGAGCATGGCCCACCAGGAGTGGGATGTGGGGTTTCTTTGAACTGCACAGAATCTTAGCTAGAGGTTCTCCTGAACCTTTGCAAACCCCCAGCAGTCCACCCATGAGTGGTTCCTCCCAAATGCGCCTGAAATTCTTCTCCGTTCCAATTGTCCTTCATTCCAACCGCAGAAGGCCACCAAAAGCTAATTAGGAGAGTAAACGGAGATTAATATTGACCTAGAACAAAAAAAAAGAACATTGGGGAAGAATGACGGAAGGTGACGGAAGAAGCTAACCCATAAATGAAAATAATCATCTCGATCCTTTGCGTGGGCTTTTTGACATTTTAAAGAGTGCATTAATCCCAGCAGCTCAAGTGGCTTCGTTAATGAAGTGGTTGGGGCACTCCACACGCAGCGCCGGCTCTGTCCTCTTGGGTGAAAGGCCCGGGTCGATACCCTTACTCCGCCTGGCCCAGTCTCCTTGGGGATGACATTCAGAAGGAATTACTTCAGCTTTGGTGAATTTCCACAGTTCCCAGCTCTTCGCAACAGATTTTTTTAAAAAACAGTGGTCATTGACTCTGCACAGACCAATTAGGTGATACAGGCAACACTCACATCTCCTCTGATGTCCAGGTCACATCCTTGATGTTTCCATGATCAAAAGAAAACTTAGCATCTTCTAGAAATTAAGAGTCTGGCAGGACCTTTCAAGACCAGCAAGTGTTATTTTAAGCCAGAAATTTGTCTGCCTTCCTGCTAGCTTGCTGTGAGCCTTTCCTCCAGTGGACCATATATTTTCTTTAGGGAAATTCAAGTACAAGTAGCCAAGGCCATAACTGAGCCCAAATTTTATGCCGCTAAGTGAGAAATTTGTTCAGTGAGCTTTGCCCCATTTTATGACATTTCTTGACACATTTGTTAAGTGAATTAAGTTAGTAACATGCTTGTTAAATGAGTCTGGTTTCCCCATAGATTTTGCTGGTCAGAAGATCACAAAATGGGATTATGAGTCACTGCAACTGTCATAAATATGGACCTGTTGTCACGCATCCGATTGTAAATAGCAATAGCGCTTAGACTTATCTACCGCTTCACAGTGCTTTCCAGCCCTCTCTAAGCAGTTTACAGAATCAGCATATCGCCCCCAAAACAATCTGGGTCCTCATTTTACCCACCTCGGAAGGATGGGTAAAACCTTGAGCCTGGTGAGATTCGAACTGCCGAACTGCAGTCAGCCGGCAGTCAGCAGAAATAGCCTCCAGTACTGCACTCTAACCACTGCACCCCCACAGCTCTTCAGGTGATCATGGGGATGCTGCAATGGTCGTAAGTGTGAAAAATGGTAATAAGTAACTTTTTTTAGTGACATTGTCATTTGGAACAGCTCGTTCAGCAAACTGGTTGTTACCCTGGTTGAATCCCATCACTGGTTATAACCATGGCTCCATTATGGTTGTAACCTGAGGACTACCTATACTAGGCGAAAAAGCTCATAAAATGATTGTATACAAAAATTGCTTGTGTTCAAGAGGATTTTTGACCCTCCCCCTCTACCTCAACAAAATTAATAGCAAAATCGTAAACTGAATAGAAACAAAATGAAATTCACTTTGAATAATTTAAATGCCGCCGAAAGCCAAACGGAATAATCAAAACGTCTCAAAGCTTTGAATCATCAAAGCTTATCTGTGGGAAAATGTTGCAATCCAGCTACTTGATTAGGAATCAGAGTTTATCTGGAATTAACAGAATAATCTTCTCCGTATTACTGGATAAATCTCTGAATTGGTGGCATTTCAAAGTAGAATTCTAAAATAAAATATCTCCTTTCCATGGTCCCTCGGTTGCTTGGCTGTACGTGTAGCCTCGACAATTCATTTAGTGACCGTTCAAACTTACAACAGCACTGAAAAAAGTGACTTATGACTGTTTGGGGAGGGTCTAACTGTCAGGAAATTTCTCCTTAGTTCTAGGTTGCTTCCCTCTTTAATTAGTTTCCACCCATTGCTTCTTGTTCTACCCTCAGGTGCTTCGGAGAATAGCTTGACTCCCTCATCTTTGTGGCAACCCCTCGAATACTGGAATACTGCTATCATCACCCACTAGTCCTTCTTTTCATTAAACTAGACATACCCAGTTCCTGCAACCGTTCTTCCTATGTTTTAGTCTCCGGTCCCCTAATCCTCTTTGTTGCTCTTCTCTGCACTCTTTCTAGAATCTCCACATCTTTTCTACATCATGGCGACTGGATGTTTTGAAGTGCCGTCTTTCAATGGCATCTGACTAGGATATCACATGTCTCCATCTTCACTTTGACAAGTTGGAGAAGGCTCGGCTGGCAAGGATGATGAAGGAAGCCTGGAATTCATATGCTAACTCGTAGAAACAAACTGGAAGGATAAATTCAAGCTGCAAAAAGAAATACAAGTTGTCCCTGACTTTCCACTGTTTGCTTAGACACAATGGCACTGATAAAAAAGGTAACTTACGCCCTTTTTTCACACTTACAATCATTGCACCATCCCTGTGGTCACCTGATCAAAATCCAGATGCTTCGCCGTTGGCTTGTGTTTAGGATGGTTGCAGTGTCCTGGGGTCCACATGATCAGCCTTTGCAACCTTCTGGCAAGTCAAGAGGGAAACCAGATTCACTTAACAACTTTGCAATGTTGGAGAAATCTGTTCAACCGTTCAATCTGTTGTTTGTTTGCTTGTTTGTTTATAAAATTTATTAGCTGCCCATGTCACCATAGGGTAACTGTGGTAATAATTTTAAGGGCTTGGAAGAAGTACAGGTAGATCTCGAGTCACAATAATAATGGTATTTGCCCAGCATAATCATAACTTGTGACGGTTGTAAAGTGGATCACTCACAGGACTGCCCTGGTTTTGTGACCTTTTTTTTTTGTCCTGGTTGTTAAGATGGCCTTTGAAATGATCCATGGTTGTTAAGTGAATACGGCAGCTGTTAAACAAACAAATGCTTTGCTACGGCTGTGTTTTTGATGAAAACAAATGATACTTTTCAGCAAAATCATTGTGAAATGTGACCATGTGTTTGAGGATGATGCCAACAGCTGTAATTGCAGTCTGGCTGTTATGTGCCTGGAGCAACATCATCCCAACCATCAGAACCTTGAATCATAAATGCCTCCCTCCCTGTAGGTCGATCAGAACTCACCGTGGTCACTAAGTGAGTACTCAAAGGTTGAAGACTACCTGTACTGTCTTGGGAAGAAATACCCTGAGAAGGATACAGGTTCCGTACTCAAATTCTTAGGCTGACGAAGAGCTGGAGAACTAGTTGCTTATAGCTAGAGAGAAAACTTGCTGCCTTATTATCTGTAGATATTCCAAACTTTGCAGGAGTTGTGTGAGTTTATAGCACTAAAAAGTTAGTTGGAATTCATGGCACTTTTTCTGACTAGCATGTTTAATTAAAAGGTAGACACTTTCAGGAACTGCAGCTATAATTTGTAGGTTGGCACAAATTTTGTTATTCAATAAAGGTGATTCCGGTACTCCTTCTCATTACATTCCTAGAAGCATCTTTTTCAATGATATTCATAAACAGGCATAAGTCACTTTTTTCAGTGCCCTTATGACTTTGAACAATCACTAAACGAACTCTTGTAAGTTGAGGACTATCTGTAATTGCCACCTTGAGTTACTTATACATACGATAAAGACGGAATATAAATAAATAAAAACAAATAGATCCTAAAAAATATATATAGAAGCAGTGGTGGGTTTCAAAAATTGTTTGAACCTACTCTGTGGGTGTGGCCTCCTTTGTGGGAGTGGCTTGCCGCCCATATGACTGGATGGGAGTGGCTTGCTGCCCATATGACCGGATATGAAGATGCCGACGACACTTGTCAGAACCACCTTAAATTCCCTCACACACAGCACTGGCATGCATAACAATATGATGTAAACTTGTTTTTTAAAAGGCATCTTTGGTTTGCGTTAAAACAACTTCAACACACATTCTGATTGCACCACAAACGCAGTAGTCATCCTTACCTTTCACAGAGGCACTGAGTTTTATAAATATGAGCATGATAGTGTACAATAAACATTTCCAAGGACCAGTGGTGGGTTTCAAAAAATTTTGGAAGCTCTTCTGTAGATGTGGCCTGCTTTCCAGGTCCACTGGTGGAACCTCTTCTAACTGGTTCGGTAGATTTGACGAACTGGTTCTACCGAATAGATGCGAACTGGTAGGAACTCACCTCTGCATAGAAGCCAGATATCTAATGCTAACACATTCAACCCTGGGTTTTAATATGATGCTGCATTAAAAAAATGATTTGTTCTACATCTGCCATTTTTTAAACATGAACAATATGTTATGTTTTCAAATACTTGCTCTGCTGGGAGATTGACATGGCTAGCCTTGTTATAAAATAAATGAAGGCTATTGTGGTTTGCTAATACTTTAGCTGTGGTGTGCCTGCACAATTAACCTATTTATGAGATCCTGTGACAAACTCAGCCCCTAGAAATATGATATTCTTTTTTTCTTCTACTGCCTTAGCCAATGGAAAGAATTCCAAAGTTGCTATGAGAAAGACATTGCCCCAAGGCAGAGCTCAAATTATCAAAAAAGAAATATGGGAAATTAATATTGCATAGGGCTGTGATGGTGAACTTAGGGAATGTGTGCCACAGGTGGCACACGGAGCCATTTCTGAGGGCAGATGAGGCATTGCCCTATCAGCTCCAGTGCGCCTGCGTCCACTCGCCAGCTGATTTTCAGCCTCAGTTATTCATTTCCAGTGAATTTCTACTAATTAATAAAAAAGGACAGAGCTCAAATTAGCTAAAGAGTCATAGGTATCCAAAAGAGCCAATCTCAAAACAACGAATGGAGGATTTGGGCTGGGATAAAAGGTTTTGTCACAGGATTTTGTAAGCCGAAAATACTGACCAGCTGAGCTTGCCTACTTTCTCTCTGTTTAAGACACAGATTTTCAGCTTATTTGTGCTTCATCTGTGCAAACAAAGTGTCAGCGTTCCAAATATCATGCAGAATTAAATCAGAGTCTGAGGCAAAACTATCCTTAAAGTTCCAATTTAATAAGTCAGACATGTTGGCAACAAACTGTGGATCCCAAATCTAAAAGCTTCCTGGGATTCCACCCAGTGGAAAGTTCATGATCTTATCCCCACACCCATAAATCCATCACATGGTCCAATCTTCTTCAGCCATGCTGGCATCTCCACCCAGCTGGTTCCGGTCAGGTGCAGAGGTGTGGAAAAAGTCCATGGCTTTTCAGGTACTCAGAAACTTGGAAACTACAATAAAGTTGGGTTTGGATGAGTTAGATCAGGGGTGTCTAACCTGCGGCCCCATGGGCTGGATGTGTCACATGCTGGCCATGCCCAGTGGAAGAGGGGGTGGTGGAATCATGATTTGTCAAATGATGATGACATGACAATGCAAGTTTGACACCCCCGAGTTAGATAAATGGATGGGATGGACCAAAATATATTAATATCAATGTTTGTGCTTGTGTAAACACATGTAGTAGTCTAGCAGTGATAATGGAAGTGTTCTACATGGTATAAGATCCAAACCCAAAAATGATAATTCACTTCCAAGCTATTTTATTATTTCATGCCTATAGACAAAATCGTGCCAGACTAAAGGCTGCTATCTGCATCTACAACATATTCTGTGATCTATATGGGAGGGTTCGTCTTCACCCTCTTTCATTTAACATATAATATTTGAGTTGAGTTTCCTCTTACTCCTCTGAAATTCACCCCTTCACGTTTGGGGATCCACCTCATCACCACATTCATTCACAAATGGCGCCATTCCATAAATGCAGATTCCCCTAAATGCTGAAAATTTGTAGACCCAAACATGACCTTTTTCCCAATGGGAACATATCTGGCGACACTAAAATTATGAATCAAGGCTTTGTTCCAATTAGCTTGGTTTAATGTAGAGAAACCCTGCAAATGTTTACCCTTGTGGTTGATGGCATGGCCGTTCTCCACATAGAGTACAAATAAACTTGACTCTGTTAATAATTTTGCATTGTGTTTGGACATCAGCAGCTCGTCAGCTGGAATGAGAGTGATTGCCCAAAGGATATTCTTTATATTTTAAATTCATCAAAGTAAATGACTCCTTTGTTGACAAAGGCTACAATTCTGCACAAGGCCGGGAGCATTTCAATTGCATTGAAGTCGATGGGATTTACGGTTCTTGTAAAATGTGTGCAAGATTGCAGCCAAGGTCTTGGTTATGAACCTGGTCTGTAGCTCAGTCCTGGCTTCCTTAGGGAAGCAGAGCCTGCTTAATCTAAGGAAAACGTCATGTGGGTTAGAGCCACACATATGAACTATCTCAAAAAGAAATCTAGAAAAGAAAGCAAGAGATATAGAAACCAGATGAGACACTATTAAATGGAAAAGGAGGGGGGAAGAGGGAGGAAATAGAAAAGAAAGTATTAATATATATGTATATGTTCAAGAATGAGATATAGGGAAAAAGAAATAATTAGGACATGATAGTGAAGAAAAGGGAATAGTAAAGGATAAATATAAGATTATAACAGGGTCTATGGGAATACCATCCCGAAAATACACCAGTTGAGAGTTGAAAAGAGATAACCACAACAACAGAAAAAGAAAGGAAGAGAGGAGGAGAGGAGAAGAGAGGGAAGGAGAGAGAAGGAAGAAAGAGGAAAGGAGAGGAAGGAGGGAAGAGATAGAAAGAGAAGGAGAGAGGTAGGAGGGGGAAGAGGAAGAGAGGAATAGGGGAGAGGCAAGGAGAGAAGGAAAGGGAAAGGAGAGGAGGAAGGAAGAAAAAGAGAGGAGGGAGGGAGTGTGAAAAGAAAAGGAAAAATAGGGTGGTGATGATGTACATTTTAACCTAAAAGGTTATTAGACAAAAAATATCTAATATTTTTAGATATTGATATCTAAAAATCAATATGTAAAAGTGATAAAAATAAATAAGAACAACAACTATGTGAATGTATTCCTGTAACTAAATATAAATATATATGAGAATAAAAATAAATTTAAAAAAAATATGATCTATCTAAGGATGCTGTAGTTTCAAACAGCCAGAACTATATTTTATATTTAAAGCATGATTATCATTTGCTTTTGAAAACACTCAAGTAGAAAATGGCTAGTAAAACAGAAGGGTGTTCTGATTGATTTCCCTTTTTGCATTAGTGATTTAAGGCACATTCAGACAGCGGGTTTAAGATGCTTTCCTCTATAGTCTTTAAGCAGCAGAGCATATGTTCGCATAAATTTCTCTGTCCCCATAGCCGATCCCCACTGTGCCTTGTTAATGAGGCTGGCCAGTGCGCCATGCTTACCTGACAATTTAATGCAAACTAAATTAAACTGCAGAGTTGGGTGGCCATGTTCAACCTCCAAACCAGTATTCCCACTTCGACATACTGGGCAGGAAAAGCAAGTATCAATTACTTACCCTAATGTAAGGCTGGAGCTGAGTTCCATCAGAAACAATGCAATGGTGTGCTTCCTTTTTTTAATAAAAACATTATTAACATAAATGATTGCAGATTTGTGTTCAGTAAGCTTGTTAATTAACCTTGGAATTTATGTTGACCCCATCAAACTCCCCTTGCCTTTGAAAATGCATTTGGGGGACAATGAAATGGGCTGGCTCAAAAAAAAAAGCAGTGTTTTTATAGGCTCAGCTACCAAAATTAATTATTCTGCCGTGGGTGACTTGGAAATAGTCACGCAGGCTGGGAATTAACTCTGCCTGGCTCAATTCGTTAGAACTGCATTTCTCCAGGAAAAAAAAAATGCAGCTCTTGTATATTGACAGGTTTCATTTTGATACAAGACTTCAGCCCGGACATGAAATTGTTCCAAATCGGATGAGCTTTGCCTAAAACTCTCTAGGAAAATGTTTCTGTGGTTATCGCATAACATGGGTATTTAGAGGATATGAGGTGGTGTGAAATCCTGGACAGGCCGTTGCCAACATGCTGTTTTCTTGGGAGGAAGTCAGAAAAAGCTTGCTAAATCAGGACCAAAATATCCAAAGGCTTTAATTAGGGCTATACTCTTCCATGGCCGTGGGCCATTCTGAATTTTTGCTATAAGTCCAGGATTTGAGGCAAACATGTGAACTGGTGAGTTAAATCGAGATAGTCCTTTGCATGTGATATATATATATATATATATATATATATATATATATATATATATATATATATATATATATATATATATATATATATATATATATATATATATATATATATATATATATATATATATATATATATATATATATATATATATATATATATATATACTTAAAGTCACAACCCCTGGTATGCCCAAGTGTGGGAGGAAGGTCACACTTCCACTCTCTGTCATTAGGCTCGTCACAAGAGTCCATCCAGACAGAAACCCAATATTTTTACTGTTGCCTTTGTTATATTTGTGTTTTTATTTGTGCTGATAAATAAATAAAGGAAGACTAGTATAGATCTATTTCAAGCTATTTAGCTCTCATCAGCTAGCCATATCCTTACTGGGATTCGAACCTGTGCTCTATTGCCTCCCAGGCAGGGAGTTAACCATTTGAGCTACAGAGAACAACTCCTTTTATCAGCCAGCCAGGGTGGGAGGTATATACTTAAAGTCACAACCCCTTGCCCAAGTGTGGGAGGAAGGTCACACTTCCACTCTCTGTCATTAGGCTCGTCACAAGAGTCCATCCAGACAGAAACCCAATATTTTTACTGTTGCCTTTGTTATATTTGTGTTTTTATTTGTGCTGATAAATAAATAAAGGAAGACTAGTATAGATCTATTTCAAGCTATTTAGCTCTCATCAGCTAGCCATATCCTTACTGGGATTCGAACCTGTGCTCTATTGCCTCCCAGGCAGGGAGTTAACCATTTGAGCTACAGAGAACAACTCCTTTTATCAGCCAGCCAGGGTGGGAGGTATATACTTAAAGTCACAACCCCTGGTATGCCCAAGTGTGGGAGGAAGGTCACACTTCCACTCTCTGTCATTAGGCTCGTCACAAGAGTCCATCCAGACAGAAACCCAATATTTTTACTGTTGCCTTTGTTATATTTGTGTTTTTATTTGTGCTGATAAATAAATAAAGGAAGACTAGTATAGATCTATTTCAAGCTATTTAGCTCTCATCAGCTAGCCATATCCTTACTGGGATTCGAACCTGTGCTCTATTGCCTCCCAGGCAGGGAGTTAACCATTTGAGCTACAGAGAACAACTCCTTTTATCAGCCAGCCAGGGTGGGAGGTATATACTTAAAGTCACAACCCCTGGTATGCCCAAGTGTGGGAGGAAGGTCACACTTCCACTCTCTGTCATTAGGCTCGTCACAAGAGTCCATCCAGACAGAAACCCAATATTTTTACTGTTGCCTTTGTTATATTTGTGTTTTTATTTGTGCTGATAAATAAATAAAGGAAGACTAGTATAGATCTATTTCAAGCTATTTAGCTCTCATCAGCTAGCCATATCCTTACTGGGATTCGAACCTGTGCTCTATTGCCTCCCAGGCAGGGAGTTAACCATTTGAGCTACAGAGAACAACTCCTTTTATCAGCCAGCCAGGGTGGGAGGTATATACTTAAAGTCACAACCCCTGGTATGCCCAAGTGTGGGAGGAAGGTCACACTTCCACTCTCTGTCATTAGGCTCGTCACAAGAGTCCATCCAGACAGAAACCCAATATTTTTACTGTTGCCTTTGTTATATTTGTGTTTTTATTTGTGCTGATAAATAAATAAAGGAAGACTAGTATAGATCTATTTCAAGCTATTTAGCTCTCATCAGCTAGCCATATCCTTACTGGGATTCGAACCTGTGCTCTATTGCCTCCCAGGCAGGGAGTTAACCATTTGAGCTACAGAGAACAACTCCTTTTATCAGCCAGCCAGGGTGGGAGGTATATACTTAAAGTCACAACCCCTGGTATGCCCAAGTGTGGGAGGAAGGTCACACTTCCACTCTCTGTCATTAGGCTCGTCACAAGAGTCCATCCAGACAGAAACCCAATATTTTTACTGTTGCCTTTGTTATATTTGTGTTTTTATTTGTGCTGATAAATAAATAAAGGAAGACTAGTATAGATCTATTTCAAGCTATTTAGCTCTCATCAGCTAGCCATATCCTTACTGGGATTCGAACCTGTGCTCTATTGCCTCCCAGGCAGGGAGTTAACCATTTGAGCTACAGAGAACAACTCCTTTTATCAGCCAGCCAGGGTGGGAGGTATATACTTAAAGTCACAACCCCTGGTATGCCCAAGTGTGGGAGGAAGGTCACACTTCCACTCTCTGTCATTAGGCTCGTCACAAGAGTCCATCCAGACAGAAACCCAATATTTTTACTGTTGCCTTTGTTATATTTGTGTTTTTATTTGTGCTGATAAATAAATAAAGGAAGACTAGTATAGATCTATTTCAAGCTATTTAGCTCTCATCAGCTAGCCATATCCTTACTGGGATTCGAACCTGTGCTCTATTGCCTCCCAGGCAGGGAGTTAACCATTTGAGCTACAGAGAACAACTCCTTTTATCAGCCAGCCAGGGTGGGAGGTATATACTTAAAGTCACAACCCCTGGTATGCCCAAGTGTGGGAGGAAGGTCACACTTCCACTCTCTGTCATTAGGCTCGTCACAAGAGTCCATCCAGACAGAAACCCAATATTTTTACTGTTGCCTTTGTTATATTTGTGTTTTTATTTGTGCTGATAAATAAATAAAGGAAGACTAGTATAGATCTATTTCAAGCTATTTAGCTCTCATCAGCTAGCCATATCCTTACTGGGATTCGAACCTGTGCTCTATTGCCTCCCAGGCAGGGAGTTAACCATTTGAGCTACAGAGAACAACTCCTTTTATCAGCCAGCCAGGGTGGGAGGTATATACTTAAAGTCACAACCCCTGGTATGCCCAAGTGTGGGAGGAAGGTCACACTTCCACTCTCTGTCATTAGGCTCGTCACAAGAGTCCATCCAGACAGAAACCCAATATTTTTACTGTTGCCTTTGTTATATTTGTGTTTTTATTTGTGCTGATAAATAAATAAAGGAAGACTAGTATAGATCTATTTCAAGCTATTTAGCTCTCATCAGCTAGCCATATCCTTACTGGGATTCGAACCTGTGCTCTATTGCCTCCCAGGCAGGGAGTTAACCATTTGAGCTACAGAGAACAACTCCTTTTATCAGCCAGCCAGGGTGGGAGGTATATACTTAAAGTCACAACCCCTGGTATGCCCAAGTGTGGGAGGAAGGTCACACTTCCACTCTCTGTCATTAGGCTCGTCACAAGAGTCCATCCAGACAGAAACCCAATATTTTTACTGTTGCCTTTGTTATATTTGTGTTTTTATTTGTGCTGATAAATAAATAAAGGAAGACTAGTATAGATCTATTTCAAGCTATTTAGCTCTCATCAGCTAGCCATATCCTTACTGGGATTCGAACCTGTGCTCTATTGCCTCCCAGGAGGCAATAGAGCACAGGTTCGAATCCCAGTAAGGATATGGCTAGCTGATGAGAGCTAAATAGCTTGAAATAGATCTATACTAGTCTTCCTTTATTTATTTATCAGCACAAATAAAAACACAAATATAACAAAGGCAACAGTAAAAATATTGGGTTTCTGTCTGGATGGACTCTTGTGACGAGCCTAATGACAGAGAGTGGAAGTGTGACCTTCCTCCCACACTTGGGCATACCAGGGGTTGTGACTTTAAGTATATACCTCCCACCCTGGCTGGCTGATAAAAGGAGTTGTTCTCTGTAGCTCAAATTGTTAACTCCCTGCCTGGGAGGCAATAGAGCACAGGTTCGAATCCCAGTAAGGATATGGCTAGCTGATGAGAGCTAAATAGCTTGAAATAGATCTATACTAGTCTTCCTTTATTTATTTATCAGCACAAATAAAAACACAAATATAACAAAGGCAACAGTAAAAATATTGGGTTTCTGTCTGGATGGACTCTTGTGACGAGCCTAATGACAGAGAGTGGAAGTGTGACCTTCCTCCCACACTTGGGCATACCAGGGGTTGTGACTTTAAGTATATACCTCCCACCCTGGCTGGCTGATAAAAGGAGTTGTTCTCTGTAGCTCAAATGGTTAACTCCCTGCCTGGGAGGCAATAGAGCACAGGTTCGAATCCCAGTAAGGATATGGCTAGCTGATGAGAGCTAAATAGCTTGAAATAGATCTATACTAGTCTTCCTTTATTTATTTATCAGCACAAATAAAAACACAAATATAACAAAGGCAACAGTAAAAATATTGGGTTTCTGTCTGGATGGACTCTTGTGACGAGCCTAATGACAGAGAGTGGAAGTGTGACCTTCCTCCCACACTTGGGCATACCAGGGGTTGTGACTTTAAGTATATACCTCCCACCCTGGCTGGCTGATAAAAGGAGTTGTTCTCTGTAGCTCAAATGGTTAACTCCCTGCCTGGGAGGCAATAGAGCACAGGTTCGAATCCCAGTAAGGATATGGCTAGCTGATGAGAGCTAAATAGCTTGAAATAGATCTATACTAGTCTTCCTTTATTTATTTATCAGCACAAATAAAAACACAAATATAACAAAGGCAACAGTAAAAATATTGGGTTTCTGTCTGGATGGACTCTTGTGACGAGCCTAATGACAGAGAGTGGAAGTGTGACCTTCCTCCCACACTTGGGCATACCAGGGGTTGTGACTTTAAGTATATACCTCCCACCCTGGCTGGCTGATAAAAGGAGTTGTTCTCTGTAGCTCAAATGGTTAACTCCCTGCCTGGGAGGCAATAGAGCACAGGTTCGAATCCCAGTAAGGATATGGCTAGCTGATGAGAGCTAAATAGCTTGAAATAGATCTATACTAGTCTTCCTTTATTTATTTATCAGCACAAATAAAAACACAAATATAACAAAGGCAACAGTAAAAATATTGGGTTTCTGTCTGGATGGACTCTTGTGACGAGCCTAATGACAGAGAGTGGAAGTGTGACCTTCCTCCCACACTTGGGCATACCAGGGGTTGTGACTTTAAGTATATACCTCCCACCCTGGCTGGCTGATAAAAGGAGTTGTTCTCTGTAGCTCAAATGGTTAACTCCCTGCCTGGGAGGCAATAGAGCACAGGTTCGAATCCCAGTAAGGATATGGCTAGCTGATGAGAGCTAAATAGCTTGAAATAGATCTATACTAGTCTTCCTTTATTTATTTATCAGCACAAATAAAAACACAAATATAACAAAGGCAACAGTAAAAATATTGGGTTTCTGTCTGGATGGACTCTTGTGACGAGCCTAATGACAGAGAGTGGAAGTGTGACCTTCCTCCCACACTTGGGCATACCAGGGGTTGTGACTTTAAGTATATACCTCCCACCCTGGCTGGCTGATAAAAGGAGTTGTTCTCTGTAGCTCAAATGGTTAACTCCCTGCCTGGGAGGCAATAGAGCACAGGTTCGAATCCCAGTAAGGATATGGCTAGCTGATGAGAGCTAAATAGCTTGAAATAGATCTATACTAGTCTTCCTTTATTTATTTATCAGCACAAATAAAAACACAAATATAACAAAGGCAACAGTAAAAATATTGGGTTTCTGTCTGGATGGACTCTTGTGACGAGCCTAATGACAGAGAGTGGAAGTGTGACCTTCCTCCCACACTTGGGCATACCAGGGGTTGTGACTTTAAGTATATACCTCCCACCCTGGCTGGCTGATAAAAGGAGTTGTTCTCTGTAGCTCAAATGGTTAACTCCCTGCCTGGGAGGCAATAGAGCACAGGTTCGAATCCCAGTAAGGATATGGCTAGCTGATGAGAGCTAAATAGCTTGAAATAGATCTATACTAGTCTTCCTTTATTTATTTATCAGCACAAATAAAAACACAAATATAACAAAGGCAACAGTAAAAATATTGGGTTTCTGTCTGGATGGACTCTTGTGACGAGCCTAATGACAGAGAGTGGAAGTGTGACCTTCCTCCCACACTTGGGCATACCAGGGGTTGTGACTTTAAGTATATACCTCCCACCCTGGCTGGCTGATAAAAGGAGTTGTTCTCTGTAGCTCAAATGGTTAACTCCCTGCCTGGGAGGCAATAGAGCACAGGTTCGAATCCCAGTAAGGATATGGCTAGCTGATGAGAGCTAAATAGCTTGAAATAGATCTATACTAGTCTTCCTTTATTTATTTATCAGCACAAATAAAAACACAAATATAACAAAGGCAACAGTAAAAATATTGGGTTTCTGTCTGGATGGACTCTTGTGACGAGCCTAATGACAGAGAGTGGAAGTGTGACCTTCCTCCCACACTTGGGCATACCAGGGGTTGTGACTTTAAGTATATACCTCCCACCCTGGCTGGCTGATAAAAGGAGTTGTTCTCTGTAGCTCAAATGGTTAACTCCCTGCCTGGGAGGCAATAGAGCACAGGTTCGAATCCCAGTAAGGATATGGCTAGCTGATGAGAGCTAAATAGCTTGAAATAGATCTATACTAGTCTTCCTTTATTTATTTATCAGCACAAATAAAAACACAAATATAACAAAGGCAACAGTAAAAATATTGGGTTTCTGTCTGGATGGACTCTTGTGACGAGCCTAATGACAGAGAGTGGAAGTGTGACCTTCCTCCCACACTTGGGCATACCAGGGGTTGTGACTTTAAGTATATACCTCCCACCCTGGCTGGCTGATAAAAGGAGTTGTTCTCTGTAGCTCAAATGGTTAACTCCCTGCCTGGGAGGCAATAGAGCACAGGTTCGAATCCCAGTAAGGATATGGCTAGCTGATGAGAGCTAAATAGCTTGAAATAGATCTATACTAGTCTTCCTTTATTTATTTATCAGCACAAATAAAAACACAAATATAACAAAGGCAACAGTAAAAATATTGGGTTTCTGTCTGGATGGACTCTTGTGACGAGCCTAATGACAGAGAGTGGAAGTGTGACCTTCCTCCCACACTTGGGCATACCAGGGGTTGTGACTTTAAGTATATACCTCCCACCCTGGCTGGCTGATAAAAGGAGTTGTTCTCTGTAGCTCAAATGGTTAACTCCCTGCCTGGGAGGCAATAGAGCACAGGTTCGAATCCCAGTAAGGATATGGCTAGCTGATGAGAGCTAAATAGCTTGAAATAGATCTATACTAGTCTTCCTTTATTTATTTATCAGCACAAATAAAAACACACATATATATATATATATATATATATATATATATATATATATATATATATATATATATATATATATATATATATATATATATATATATATATATATATATATATATATATATATATATATATATATATATATTGGAAGGAGATATTTTTGGTTTTTATATTGTATTTATTTATTTTTGTTTAGGAAGCATGTTCTGTGTTGTTGTTTTTTAGTGCTCCCATACAGTAACATCTCCCAAACATCCTGCTGGAACACATTGTGAATTTGCTAACTGATTGTATCTAACTGTGCCATGGAAATATGATAATATAATTAGGAGAACCTGAATAAAGTTTGATGGGAGAAGGCAAATTCTGGGAGTTGAAGTCCACACACCTCCAAGTTGCTAATGTTGAGAAACACTGTTAGATCATAGCTGAGTGGTGCACAAATTCATACACTCCCACAATGCTGCTCCACTGATGTCAGCTCATCAAAGTAGTCCAGACTACTTAAATAAAACCAACAATATTAGCACAGATTGTCCTCAACTTGCGACCGTAATTAAACCCATAATTACCCATTCATTCATAAATTTAATTGGTCATGAAGCAGGCCACCGAATGATGGTGCCCAACTTTATGACTTTTTTGTGGTGGTCATTAAGCAAACGCAGCAGTCATAAAGCAAACACTGTGATGGTTAAGCAAATGCCACCGTCGTTAAATGAACCCATTGTTTGCTTTGGAGTTGTTTTTTTTTTTGCTCAAGCAAATGTTGTTTTACACCAAAAATATTGTAAACACAGTCAGATAATTGCAGGATGCTGCAAACAGATAGAAATATGGGCTGGTTGCCAATTGTCCAAAATGTGATCATGTGACCACAGATGCTTGGAGAAGAAGCTATTGGGACTTCAAATTTGGGTTGAAGTAAGTAAGTAAGTAAGTAAGTAAGTAAGTAAGTAAGTAAGTAAGTAAGTAAGTAAGTAAGTAAGTAAGAAAGAAAGAAAGAAAGAAAGAAAGAAAGAAAGAAAGAAAGAAAGAAAGAAAGAAAGAAAGACACACGGTGGCTCAGTGACGAAAAGGTCGACAGTTTGGCAGTTTGAATCTCTAGCGCCACATAATAGAGTGAGCTCCCGTTCCTTGTCCCAGCTTTTGCCAACCTAGCAGTTCGAAAGCATGTAAAAATGCAAGTAAAAAAATAGGAACCACCTTTGGTGGGAAGGTAGCAGCGTTCCATGCACCTTCGGCATTTAGTCATGCCAGCCACATGACCACAGACATGTTTTCGGACAGCACTGGCTCTTCAGCTTTGAAATGGAGATGAGTTGGGAACGACTAGCACATATGTGCAAGGGAAACCTTTAGCTTTAAGTAAGTAAGTAGCTTTTTCTGGGTCTGTCATATCTTCAATCACTAAAAAGTAAGTCAAATACTACTGTACTATCTTTACTACCTCTCACAAGAGGTTAAATTAAAGGTAAAGTATAACAGAATGACAGAATCGGAAAGGGACCTTGGAGGTCTACTAGTCCAACCTTCTATTCAGATTTCTCTTATCAGTTCATTGTCTAGCCTGATATCTCCCAAAATTATTCCCATAGTCTACTGTAATTGTTTCCCTGCATTTGTGGCGTAACAAATCTGCAGGTACAGATTTCTTCTACCTATTGTTCATCCGTCTAATTATCACATCCATCTCTTCCTCTCCTCCAATTCTTTTCTGTATTTTTTTTCTTCCTAACCACACCTTTAGAAAAGAACATGGGTATGGAATATTTGAAATCACATCAGGAGACAGGGTTCTGGAACTCTTCCAGAGGCTTAGTTATCTTCTTCTAAACTTCCAGATAGTTTGCTATCAGATGAACAACTGCCCAGGCATCTGTGAGGTTTCAACCACTTTGTTCTGAAATGTGTTCTTTATCCGGCTTCTCTTTGCAGGTGAATTCTGAGTGTCAACATCTTTGGTTTTAACGTGAGCTCCCTTCAATCTCTGGTTCATTTAATATGTATTCAAGCAGATACCAAAAAAGAACCAAGGCATAATTCTGTCCATGAATACTTGTAAGCATATCCATCTGTCTGTCTATCATCTGTGTGTGTCCCGTCCATCCTATCTATCTATCTATCTATCTATCTATCTATCTATCTATCTATCTATCTATCTATCTATCTATCTATCTATCTATCATCATCATTATCTATCTCTATCTGACGTAAGACCATTCTGAAATATAGAACTTTAGAATCCAGTTAGATGACTGGAGAAGAGAAAGATGGATTAAATTATTACATCAAAGCAAGCAGAGAGAAAATAATCATCGCCATTTGCAAAATAGCTGAAAGTATCAGAAGCAAAAAAGGGACTGTAAAAGTGAATCATTAGAAAAACATTTAGAGAATTGGAGAAGTATTGGGTAGGTAATGGCTGATAAGTAGAAGAAACAGGAAAAAGAAAGTGAGCTATTGACAATGGTTACAAAATGTCACCATCCAAGACACAAAGGGATGAATTTTTGTAACTCACAAACAAGCATTGCAAACAAAAGAAAATCAAAGTCAAACTTGTCTCAAACCCCAAATGCGGACTTTGTAAAGGAAAAATATTAAATCATGAATCGTGTATTTAGCAGAGGCAGCAAAGCCCCTCAGACAAACTATGGCATGAGAGAATAGCAATTGTCATCTGTGCAAACATTACAATTTGTGAGTTTCCTGGATACGGTATAAGCACAACTTGGAAAAATTGTTAATCGGGCTAATCTTTTATGAGATTTTTACATCAAGGTTGCCTTCTAGAACATCACACACCGGGTAGAAATATTTGAAAAGAAAAGTATAATTTTTGTAGATGTGGCAATTGCCCGGGTAGGAGAATTGATGAAAAGAAATAGGAAAAGATTACAAAATACAGCAATCAAATGATCAAAATGGATATATTATGAAGAAGAGTTTGGAAAATTCTCATAGCTATTGGCACATTAGGTGGTATAACAAGAAGGTTAAAGAACTAAATATTTTAGGCTGTATCTAGTATGCATTTACAAAAACCATTTTTCTAAGCACGTTATACCCTATGACCCTGGTGACGAATCTATGGCACACGTGTGGTGGTACCCAGAGCCATCACTCCAGGCATGTGAGCTGTCGCGCATTGCTCTTTTGGGTTCCGGTGCGCCAGCCAGCTAGTCTTCATGCGTGCATGGTTGCCAGAAACCGGAAGACCAGGTGTCTGGCACACATGCGCACATTGAAAACTGGAAGATCATCTTCCCAGCATGCACATGGGCATCTGCTGGCTGCTGTTTTGGTTTCCAGCATGAACGTGCTCCCTTTACAACCCTCGGTGCTGAAAAGGTTCGCCAACACCGCCTTACGATGTTACTTAGATAATTCCTAGGTTTCTGGCTGGAACTTGAACTTGCAACAAAGAAAGATGTGACTTGTTTTGTTTGTTCTTTGGGCTAGTTATGCCTCGATGAACACAATTAGAACAGTATAAATATTAAAAGGCCTTTGGAACCATGCAGTTTTTACACTGGAAAGAGCCACTGAGGTCATTTCTCTATTGGGTGCAGAAATCCAAATTAGAATATCCTCTTGGAAATAGGAATCCTTACTTCAAGATTCCACTTGAACCGATAAATAGAAGAAGAATCCACTATATTTTGGTAATCCTCGATTTACAATAGTTAATTTAGTGACCATTCAGAGTTAGAACATCATTGAAAAAGTGTTAAAGGTAAAGGTTCCCCTCGCACATATGTGCTAGTCGTTCCAGACGTCTCCATGGTCATGTGGCCGGCATGACTAAATGCCGAAGATGCACAGAATGCTGTTACCTTCCCACCACTATTTTTCTACTTGCATTTTTACATGCTTTCGAACTGCTAGGTTA
This sequence comes from Thamnophis sirtalis, assembly GCF_051295495.1. Taxonomy (NCBI): domain Eukaryota; kingdom Metazoa; phylum Chordata; class Lepidosauria; order Squamata; family Natricidae; genus Thamnophis; species Thamnophis sirtalis. The sequence goes on along the minus strand of NW_028261384.1, from coordinate 8,964,077 downwards.
GTAAAAGCTGAGGAACGGGAGTTCACTCCGTTACCCGGTGCTAGGGATTCGAACCGCCGAGCTTCCGACCTTTCTGATTGACAAGCTCAGCATCTTAGCCACTGAGCCACCACATCCCTTGAGTGGCTTACGGCACTTATGAAAAAGGAGACTTCACATTTATAACTGTTGCAGCATCTCCATGGTCAGGTAATCAAAATTCAGATTCTTGACAATTGACTCATACTTATGACGGTTGTAGTGTGATCTCCTTTAGTGACAAGCAAAGTCAACGGGAAAGCAGATTCACTTAATAAACATGTTACCAACCACAGTGACTCACTCTACAACTGTGGCAAAAAAAGGAGCAAAACATACCTAGCAAATGTCTCACTTAGCAACAAAAATGTTGGGCTCAATTCAGGTTGTAAATCGAGGACTACCTGTGTCATACGCTTGTTGTGAATAAATGTGTGTAAAATTTAGTGGGAACCTGCTCTGCAGTATTTGAAAATCCCTTTCTATGAGTCCTGCACTGTCGGACGAAACACCCGCTCTAAGGCCCACCCGCCTCCTCTTGAAATACTTGAAGAGGATGATCAGATCTGGCCTCACTTGTCTTTTCTGAGGATTAAGGCTACCTCCTAATTCTCCTAATCTCTATTTAGCAATTGTGTAGCTTAGTTTCTCGTTCTCAGATTAGCCTCGATGCCTTTCGTTCCTCTATCACAGGTTGTCTGGATGGTTTTAATCGTCCACAGTCTCAGAGGCGAATGTAGCCTTTAACCCAAAGATGTTTTTTTTTCCCCCAAGGGGGCAACTGAACTTTCTTCATTTTTCCCTGAAGACGTTTCACTTCTTTCATCCAAGAGGCTTCTTCAGTTCAGTCAGAAGCAAAACTGGACTGTTATTGATATAGTTTATAGATGACAGGCTAACAATCTGTAAGTAGATTTAGTAGTTTAACAATTTAAAATTATTTTCGCCTGTTTTGCAAGGGGTCAGAAATTAACATTGCTGTGTTATATTAATATAATATTAACATAACATAACATATCATAACATAACATAACATGTTCGAAAGCACGTAAAAATGCAAGTAGAAAAATATGAACCATCTTTGGTGGGAAGGGAACAGCATTCTGTGCACTTTTAGCATTTAGTTATACCGGCCACATGACCACAGAGACGTCTTCGGACAGTGCTAGCTCTTCGGCTTTGAAATGGAGATGAACACCACCCCCTAGAGTCAGGAACAACCAGTACATATGCGCGAGGGGAACCTTTACCTTTTTATTATATTAATAAGAATTCAACTAGGGGGGATATTATGTCTATATGTGTATTTTTTAAAGATACTTTTTTGTCAATGTCTCTTGTGTTATTGTTTTTCTTTTCTTTTTTTTATATTTCGTTGTTTTGTATTTAAATCTTTGATTTAAAAATTTTCAAGGAAAAACCCTGTGCCCTGTGGAACGATCTACCCGTTGAGATCCGGACCCTTACCACTCTCCCGGCCTTCCGTAAAGCCATCAAGAACTGGCTGTTCCGGCAGGCCTGGGGCTGTTGATTGATATCCAGCCCCGCTTAGATGGAATGGATGATGTCGAATTTTAAACATTGTATTTTCTATTTTTAAATTTTAAATGTTTCTTTTGTCTTGTTGTGAGCCGCCCAGAGTCCCAATGGGAGTGGGCGGCATATAAATTTTATTAAACTTCTAAACTTCTAAAAACAGAAGCAAAACTGGATTTTCTTTGTTTATTTTTTGGGGGGGGGGGAGAGGAGAAGCGAAATATCTTCAAGGAAAACCCAAGAAAGTCTGTTTGCCTCTTTAAAAAAGCACCTTTAGGACAGCCATGGCCTGGATGGCTGAGGATCTCCATAGACACGCAGTCTTTAAGCTGGGACATCTGTCTAACCAAGGCGAAATACAATGGAATTATTATTTTCTTTCATTTGGTGATTTCGTGGCTACCCTTAAAGCTGCGTTAATATTTGTGGTCTCAAATTCACCTCATGATCCACATCTGAGTTCATTGCATTCATCGCCCGGCTAAATCTTACCTAAAAGGTGATTGAACTAGTGCAAAGATCTGTGGAGGTGTTTGTTGTCACCAAGTGAGGGATTACAGCCAAGACGGTTAATCTTTCTCAAATTCCCCTCTCTATTTTAAAAATAAGAGCATCTTGTTGGCGGGCCAGTTTTAATTCTTTCTCCGGTGATCAATCTCCCAGAAGCACGGCCTTTTCCATCCATCCATCTTTCTGTAATAATCGTTGGACTTCATCAATAAAAGCCCTTGTCATTCTTTTCAAAGCAATCATTAATCCAAGGAATAATTGATAGGGAGGTTGCAGCAAATTTAGCCTGGTAGTTATTAAAGTATTTCCTTTACCTCACAGCCAAATAATGCACCAGTGGTTACACAAACAGATCGGCTAGAGGAAAGAATGTGGAATCTCCCTCCCTTTTTTAATGCCACGAAGTGAACAAATGACCAATTTACGAGCTGAATCGTTTTACCTCATGACCTAGTTTGGTTTCTGTACATTGGCTAAAAATGCAAGATTTTCACAAAGAGGAGCATTTGCTAAGAGGTGTCAAAAATAAAAGTGAAGACAGGGGTCACTACTACAATAATCCTCTTTTGTTGTTAGTTGCGAAGTCATGTCCGACCCATCGTGACCCCGTGGACAACATTCCTCCAGGCCTTCCTGTCTTCTACCATCCTCTGGAGTCCATTTAAGCTCACGCCTACTGCTTCGGAGACTCCATCCAGCCACCTCCTTCTCTGCCGTCCCTTTCTTCTTTCGCCCTCCATCTTTCCCAGCATGAGGCTCTTCTCCAGGGAGTCCTTCCTTCTCATTAAGTGGCCAAAGTATTTGAGTTTCCTCTTCAGGATCTGGCCTTCTAAAGAGCAGTCAGGGTTGATCTCCTCTAGGACTGACCGGTTTGATCGGCTTGCAGTCCAAGGGACTCAATGCAGGAGTCTTCTCCAGCCCCATAGTTCAAATTCTTTGGCACTCAGCCTTCCTTATGGTCCAACCGTCACAGCCATCCATTGCAACTGGGAAAACCGTAGCCTTGTCTATACACGCTTTTGTTGGCAGGGTGATGTCTCTGCTTTTTAGTATGCTGTCTAGATTTGCCATAGCTTTCCTCCCCAGGAGCAAGCCTCTTTTAATTTCTTGGCTGCAGTCCCCATCTGCAGTGATCTTGGAGCCCAGGAAAATAAAACCAGTCACTACCTCCATTTCTCTCCCATCTCTTTGCCAGGAATTGAGAAGGCCGGATGCCATGATCTTTGTTTTCTTATTGTTGGGTTTCAAGCCAACTTTTGCACTCTCCTTCTTCACCCGCATCAAGAGGCTCTTTAGTTCATCTTCACTTTCTACCATTAGAGTGGCATCATCTGCATATCTGAAGTTGTTGATATTGGTTTATATACATTGGCTAAAAACTCAAGATTTTCACAAAGGGAAGCATTTGCTAAGAGGTGTCAAAAAAAAAGAGGTCAAGACAGGGGTCACTACTACAATAGTCCTCTACTACAACTATTTGTTTAATAGCAATAGCAATAGCAGTTAGACTTATATACCGCTTCATAGGGCTTTCAGCCCTCTCTAAGCAGTTTACAGAGTCAGCATATTACCCCCATAGCCTGGGTCCTCATTTCACCCAACTCCGAAGGATGGAAGGCTGAGTCAATCTTGAGCCGGTGAGATTTGAACAGCCGAACTGCAGAACTGCAGTCAGCTGAAGTAGCCTGCAGTGCTGCATTTAACCACTGTGCCACCTCGGCTCTATAAGTCGAGGACTTATAACAGTTCATTTTCGACTTATGAGCGCAACTGGGTCCAGGATTTCGGAGATGGTTGTTAAGTAAGTCATGCACAATTTTATGACCTTTCTTGACATGGTTGTTAAGTGAATCACATGGTCATTAGTTGAATTCAGCTTCCCCCATTGACTTTGTTTATTGGAAGCTGTATGGGAAGGTTGCAAATGGAGATCATGTGACCCTACGTACCTATTGCAGTGGTGGGATGCTAATTTTTTAATTATCGGTTCTGTGGGTGTGGCTTTGTGGGCATGGCATGGCTTGGTGGGAGTGGCTTGGGCATGATAGTGGAAGGATACTGCAAAATCCCCATTCCCTTCCGATCAACTGGGACTCGGGAGGCAGAGGATAGAAGGAAGTGGGGCAGTCAGAGGTGTTATTTACCGGTTCTCTAAACTACTTATAGTTTCTGCTACCGGTTCTCCAGAACTGGTCAGAACCTGCTGAATGCCACCTCTGGCCCATTGCCAAGCACCACAATTTTGATCATGTGACCATGGGAATGCAAAGATCATGTGACCATAGGAATGCAAAGTAGAAATTGGGTTTCTATTTTGGGGGGTATTGTTGACAAGAGGAATGGCTGTGTTTATTGTTTAATGTTATATGGCCCCGGTTATGCACAGTATATATGTGACTGTACGAAAATGAAAAATGAAAAATAAAAACACATTTACAAAGGAATGCAAAGTAAACGTAAGGACAGGCTCGTAAGTTACTTTTTTCCAATTCTGTGGTAACTTCAAACCATAACTATATACATGGCTGTAAGTTGAGGACTACCTGTGTTTAACCTTATAAGCCCACCCCCATCTCATAATGTGGCAGTTAGTTGCTGTTAGGCCTCTTTTCCTCGCTGTGTTAATAGATGGAAAAAAATATTATTATCCCTATTTTGGCTTTTAGTTAATCTTACTATTTCTTGCATTAAAAGCCACCCTTTCCCCAAACTGGAATGCACATAAATTACAACAATAAAGAAAGAAAGAAATTTAAAAAAAAATCCTTTGCAGTAATAACCGACAGTACTAAAAATAAAACCCAGTCCCAAATCCCCAAACTAAAGCTACTTTTATGTTTCTTGCAATGCCCCAGAGTGATGCCATGTTGGCACCATGGGCAGTCATTTAAATTACAGCCCCTGTGATATTTGTATATATATGTTTCTTTGCATGTGTGATGGTTTCCAATGCAATACTACCTTTTGGAATCTCCCCCCACCCTTCCAGTAAATTTTATTTTGTTTTAAAATTAATGGTAAGAAAACAAGGGAAGGAAAGGACAGGTCGGGAAATTTACACTTTTCTATTTCAGAAATCTGGACTGTTTAATCATCACTCAACGATTTTATTCCTTGCCCTTTATCAGAAAAAATGCTAACTCAAATGTTGACAAGCAATTCATATCAGCAATTTACTTCGACAAATCAAGGTAAAGATGTCCTTCTAACATTATTTAGTAATTCCTTGGGGCACACCCCACATATTTTTTTTAAAAAAATCCTTAATAGATTCATTCCGGATCAATGTTTTCTGTTTCTTCTCGTAGTTCATTATATGCCACAGGAGACATCAAATGTCTTTCTTAAAACAAAGCTACTGCACACTTTGCTGAAGGAGGCACAATTGTTACAGAATCGTAGAATTGTGGAATTTCAAGAGACCATAAGAATCATCTTGCCCTCTGTTCGTGTTTGCGCATTTTGGGGATGTGCACCAGAAAAGCTGGCATATGCATGGCGGGAAATGAACTTCTGGTTTCTGGCACATGCATGTGGTGCATGCACACTGGCAGCTTGTCTTCTGGTTACTGGCACACATGCACATGCAGTGGGAGTGGGCTCCTGAGTCCTGACAGCATTATTACTGGTTTGGTGCCCGAAAAAGTTTGTGCTCCACACGTGTGCGCAATTGCACTTAAAAGGTCTGCTCATGTGCACACCATTAAAAAAAGGAGGGGTTACATTTTTTCAATGAAGATTGTTCTGCGCATGAGCAGAACAGAAAATAAAGATGGCGGCGCCCAGGATAGAACCAGTACGGTCATGTGTCCGGCTGAGTTACTAGCTATTCAGCCGAACCGGTAGGGACCCACCTCTGACGTGCAGCAATCAGCTAGCCGGCACGTATGTGCACAAAAGAAACCGGAAGACCGACTCTTCTCTTTTTCGCCACTGTTGCACACAAAAAAAACAGCTGATCATCACGCGCGCATGTGCGCCAAGAGCCCCCAGAAGAGGAAAGGGTGACGCTGTGCGTGCCAGTCAATGGTGGGGTTCAAAATTTTTTAGAACCTCTTCTGTAGGTGTGGCCTGCTTTGTGGGAGTGGCTTGCCGGCCATGTGACTGGGTGGGCGTGGCCAACTTGTAAAATGTGGTGAAACTCACTTAACAATGCTCTTGCTTAGCAACCAAAATGTGGCTCAGAAACTCTGGCATTTGAAGCACACAAGTCTTAAAGCTGTCAAGTTACAAGACCCTTGCACCCCTAACCCTTTAGGGGAAAAAAGCCAGGGGTGTTCAAACTTGACAGCTTTAAGACTTTAAGGTTTAGATAAGACTCTTAGAGGCAGGCAGGGCGGTTGGTGAGCCAGCCAATCAGTGAGCGGCGGGCAGGCAAGCGTGGTGCGGACGGGCGGGGGAGGGAACTGGAACCGGTTCTAAACGGCATGGCAGATTTGTGGAACCTCTTCTATAGAAGAGGTTAGAACTGGCAGGAACCCACCCCTGGTGCCAGTCTATATGGATCCATGTGCCACTTTGGCACACTTCCCATAGTTTTGCCATCACGGATCTAGTTGAATATGCAGGAAAACCAATTAAATCATGCTTGATAGGTAGGGGAGCTGTCAAATATCTTCTTAAAAGCCATGTGAGATGCATATTTCACAATGTCCATTGTTGTACATTTGTTAAGGACTTACATTGTTGTAAGTCCTCGACTTACAACAGTTCATTTAGTGACCGTTCAAAGTTACTGAAAAAAAAAGTGACTTAAGACTGATTTTCACACTTATGACTGTTGCAGCATCCCTGTGGTCACGTGATTGAAATCTGCTTGGCAACTGACTCACATTTATGATGGCTGCAGCAGAATCCCAAGGTCATGTGATCACTTTTTGCAACCTTCTGACAAGCAAAGTCAATGGGGAAGCCAGATGTACTTCACGGCCATGTTACCAACATAACAATTCCAGTGGTGGACTTAACAACTGTGGCAAGGAAGATCGTAAAATGGGACAAACTTTGCTTAACAAATGTCTCACTCAGCAAGTGAAATTTTGGTCTCCAATGTGGCCATATGTCAAGGACTACCTGTAGTTAAGTAAATGAGGTACCTTCTGGCCAGTGGTGAAATGCAATTTTTTTTATTACCGGTTCTGTGGCTTGGTGGGCATGGCAGGGGAAGGATACGGCCAAATCTCCATTCCCTCCCCACTCCAGGAGAAAGATACTGCAAAATCCTCATTCCCCCCCCCACTCCAGGGGAAGGATACTGCAAAATCCTCATTCCCTCCCCACTCCAGGGGAAGAATACTGCAAAATCCCCACTCCAGAAGAAGGATACTGCAAAATCCACATTCCCTCCCCACTCGAGGGGAAGGATACTGCAAAATCCACATTCCCTCCCCACTCCAGGGGAAGGATACTGCAAAATCCTCATTCCCTCCCCACTCCAGGGGAAGGATACTGCAAAATCCTCATTCCCTTCCCACTCCAGGGGAAGGATACTGCAAAATCCACATTCCCTCCCCACTCCAGGGGAAGGATACTGCAAAATCCTCATTCCCTCCCCACTCCAGGGGAAGGATACTGCAAAATCCTCATTCCCTCCCCACTCCAGGGGGAAGGATACTACAAAATCCCCATTCCCTCCCCACTCCAGGGGAAGGATACTGCAAAATCCTTATTCCCTCCCCACTCCAGGGGAAGGATATTGCAAAATCCTCATTCCCTCCCCAGTCCAGGGGAAGGATATTGCAAAATCTCCATTCCCTCCCCACTCTGGGGCCAGCCGGAGGTGGTATTTGCTGGTTCTCCAAACTACTCAAAATTTCTGCTACCGGTTCTCCAGAACCTGTTGAATTTCACCTCTGCTTCTGACCCAATGGACCACATCAGCATGTCTTCTTCTTCCATGTTGCAGACCTCTAAGGACTTGGTGACTCTGTGCTGAAGTGTGGGCAATGGTGCTTGGGAGTGGACTGGCTTCCCTCACTCTCCTCTTTTGACAATAGTTTCTAAGACTAATGCTTGGTAAATGATGATGTATAAGGTCAATGGGAGAGAGAGAGAAAAATAATGCCCCAGCTGTGGTCACGGCTGTTGGCTGGAGCATCAGAGGCACATAGGAAATGAGCCTGAGATGCAGTCGGTCTATTTATTTGCTCCGTGGCCTTTTCAGCCTGCCCAAACCTGACCTTTTCAGCTATTTAATGTGGCCCCCTTGGAGAGCAGCTGTTCCATTTCTGCCTTTGAACCGAGATGTCAGGTTAATGCTACCAGGATCACCCCCAAAGCAGAAAGATCCTTAATCGGATATAAATCAGCTTGATTTGGCTTCACCCTGATGTAGAAGCACCACAAATATGTCATCTCTTGACTTAGAGCAAGGTGATCTCAGCTTTATGATATCCTTCCTCACCATGGCTGACCCACCCCCCCATCCCCACCCCCATCCCTCAGGGCCGGGAGGATTGCCCCAAAATTCAGGAGGGCAACTTTGACCCCACTATCAAAGCCCCATTCTTTTTGACATTTATCACACATATAAAAAAGGGAAGGGGCTTCAATCATACAGTCAGGGCCACCGTCTTGAGGTGGTGTTTTTTTTTAAAAAAATAAACGTATCTCTCCAGATGTCCCCACTTTAAAAATTACTTAGCAACGATTCAGAATTACGAGCCTATCTTGTAAACCCGGATTCAAACATGTGATAACCCCTCCCCCTGCTGTCACATGGCCAAATTTCAGGCAGGTCACATTTATGGTACTTTGCTGTGTTCCAGGGGCATGGATTCTGTTTTACCATGGTTTGGCTGAAAACCGGTATTTTTAATTTTTGCAGAACTATACCCATATAGCACACTGTTGGTTCACTTAACAACTGTCATGTTTGTTTAATGAATGCTGCAAATAATGTCATCAATTCAGGTGGGTTTTATGACTGTCGCGACCATGACGAGCAGGCTCCATTGTGGTTGTAAGTTGAGGACTACCAGTATAGATCATAGATGATGTTCTCACTGGGAAAGTATGCAGTGGAGTGCCCTAAGGCTCTGTCTTAGGCCCAGCAAATCTTCAATGTCTTCATCAATGGTTTGCTTTTAAATCTTTTTAAAATTGTTATAGAGTATCATAAAATACAAAATATAAAAGTACCGTATTAAAATACCGGGTTAAAATAGAATGGAAACCTGAAGTTTTTTTATTAGGAACAATGTCTGCGAAATACAAAAAAGAAATCCAGTATTTAATACTACATATAATTATGGCGGCAAGGATTGCCTTTGCCCAGAAATGGAAAAACAAATTAACTCCAAGCGAAGATGAAACAATAAGAAAGGTTATGGATTGTGCTGAAATGGACAAACTAACTAAAGAAATCCAGGGAAATGAAGAATCAGAATTCTACCAGATATGGGATAAATGGTATAGATGGATGGAGGAAAGAAACAAGAATCAATGAAGGAATATAACAAAACTCAAAAAATAATAGTTATGAGTAAAATAAAGAGGGTTAAGAATGGTGAAAATCCAAATGAAATACAATAGAAGGGGAAATAATATAAGGTGAGCGGTATCGATTGATAATTGCTATTAGAAAGAACAGGAAGCTCCTGTTCGTATTGTATTGCGTGAATGTGGTGTACGTCTAAGTTTTGTCTGTGTGTATTTTACATGTTTGTTAATAAAAAAATAAAAAAATAAATAAATAAAAATAAATAAATACAAAGTACAAAAGTACCATATATTTTAGAAACTTTCCACCCAAAAGTGGGTGGAAATGTCTGTGCGTCTTATACAGTGAATATTACAGGGGGGGGGGTGCAGCGCCAATCAGCTGGTGGGGGTTGCTGCCATTGCTGCCTATCACCACTGCTGCCTGTTTGTAGCGATCAGTGGCAAATGGGCGGCAGCGAACAGGCAGCGGCGAACAGGCGGCGGCGAACAGGCGGCGGCGAACAGGCGGCGGCGAACAGGCGGCAGTGGTGGTGGCGAACAGGCAACAGCAAATGGGCTGTAGCAAAGGAGCTGCAGCAGCAGCGAATGAGCCCTGGATAACGGGCCACAGCAGTGGCAAACGGGCTGTGGAAAATGGGCCATGGTGGTGAGTGAACAGGTCGCAGTGGCGAACGAGCTGCAGTGGCGGCAAACGGGCAGAGGAGGCAGAGGCAGATTTTTTTTTCTTGTTTTCCTACTCTAAAGTTAATGTGCGTCTTATAATCCAGAGCATCTTATAGTCTGAAAAATACGGTAAATAGAAGAGCAATGAGCGGGGAGGGGAAAGGGGGAAGGGAAGTGAGGAAAAATAGGGAAAAAGAAGCATTGCCTTCCGACTCTCTCTGTTATAGCAAAATAACCATTAACATAAAATCAAAGCTTTTTGCTTTTCCATATAAGTGTGAACAAGTGATTTCTATAAAGATCTATCCATCTAATCTCTAAACCCAAAGTCAGAGCTTCATTCTTTTCCACGTCAAGCATGAAGTTCAGAAGCAGTTTCCACTTGGAAACAAAAGTACTTGTGTTCTTTTCCTTAATCTAAGTAATCTTCATCAATGATTCAGATGAGGGGATAGAAGGGGAATTCATCAAATTTTCAGACGAGACCAAGTTGGCAGGCATAGCCAATACTCCAGAAGATAGGCTGAAGATACAGAAGAATCTTGATAGACTTGAACATTGGGTGCTATCCAACAAAATGAAAGTCAGTGGTGAAAAAAGTAAGGTTCTACATTTATCGAAGGAAAACCAAATGCACAGACAGGAATAGTATAGGTCAGGGATGTCAAACTCGATTTCATTGAGGGCCGCATCAGTGTTGTGTTTGACCTCCGGAGGCAGGTGGGTGTGGCCAGCTACACATCACTCGTATCAGGGATGCCAGTGAAAATGGGCTGTTTCCAGGGTATCCCTGTGGGTCAGATCTAAGCACTCTGCGAGCCGGATCCAGCACCCGGCACTTGAGTTTGACACCCCTGGTATAGGTGGTGCCTGGCTCAATAGTAATTATTGTGAGAGGGATCTTGCGGTCCTAGTTGACCATTACTTAAATATGAGCCAGCTGTGTGAAGCAGCTGCCAAAAAAGTTAATGCAGTCCTAGGTTGCATTAACAGAAGGATAGAATCAAGCAGTGGTGAAATTCAAGTTTTTTTACTACCAGTTCTGTGGGCATGGTGTGGAGGGCATGGCAGGGGAAAGATACTGCAAATTCTCCATTCCAGCCCCATTCCAGGGGAAGGATATGGCAAACTCTCCATTCTCTCCCCACTCTGGGGCCAGCCAGAGGTGGTATTTGCCAGTTCTCCAAACTACTCAAAATTTCCGCTACTGGTTCTCCAGAACATGTCAGAACCTGCTGGATTTCACCCCTGGAATCAAGGCCACGAGAAGTTTAATACCTCTTTATAATGCCTTGGTAAGGCCATACTTGGAATATTATATACAGTTTTGGTCGCCACAATGTAAAAAAAGATGTGGAGACTCTAGAAAGAGTGCAGAGAAGAGCAACAAAGAGGATTAGGGGACTGGAGGCTAAAACATTTGAAGAACGGTTGCAGGAACTGGGTATGTCTAGTTTAATAGAAAGAAGGACTAAGGGAGACATGATAGCAGTGTTCCAATATCTCAGGGGTTGCCACAAAGAAGAGGGAGTCAAGCTATTCTCCAAAGCACCTGAGGGTAGGACAAGAAGCAACTGATGGAAAATATTTTAAGGAGAGAAGCAACCTGGAATTAAGGAGGAATTTCCTGACAATTTATCAGTGGAAATTTATCAGCTTGCCTGCAGAAGCCCCATCACTGGATGCTTTTAAGAAGAGATTGGACAGCCATTTGCCTGAAATGATATAGAGTTTCCTGCCAGAGCAAAGAGTTGAATTAGAAGACCTCCAAAGTCCCTTCTAACTCTGTTATTCTGGAAATGATCCTGAAAATTAAAGGGACCATGGAGATACCTGTATATTCTCCATCATAAAATATTGTAGTCTGGAATAACCTGTAGTTGATCTAAACCAGGAGAAGAGGGTGAGAGATAGATGCCAAAGTTGCTTCCAACAATTGAGAGGCTGTGACAACTCAGTTTAATGACCTGTTTGGCTAGGCTCTGAAGGTCTCCCTCAGCTGTCCTTGGTAGGCTGTTAGATGTGTTCTTTTATACTAATACTTGTAGCCTTCATTTCTTCATGAAACTTCATCTTTCTACCGAGGCTGAGTGGGAGGCTGGAAAAACATGGGCCTTCATATTTGCTGGGATGGCATCCACATTGGTGAAGGATGTCCCACCAATGTCACCTTCAAACCCAGGGATGTCTTCTAGATGTTGACCCACCAATGATTCTTCCTCCTCTGAGGACAACTTTGTTATTTTGGTATAATGTACCTTCCCTTCCTGAGAGCATTAAAATTCTCTTCTCTATTGAAAGAAATTTTAACAATAACAACCCTCCCCACCACCCAAAAAAAAAAAGGTTCTTTCTTTCATTGAAATGATGAGACTGGTAGAAAGGCATTTAGCCATAAAAAAAAAAAAACATAATAAAACTGCGTCTGAACAATTTTGAAATATGGATGGTTTTTGGAGGGAACCTTTCATCTATCATCAAAAAAAACAACCTTGTGGCATTTGGAATTGCAATTTTGAAATTATTATGGATTATATAATGATGTATTCTTTCCGAGCTGAATGGTTTTCCATCTGAGAGGCTGCCCTTATGCCTCTCTGTAATTTCCATTCAATACTGCGTGGTTTTATAAAAATTTTGAGAGGTTAAATTGTATAGCCCAGAAGTGGAAAGGATGGATATATGCATTTTATGCATCTTAAAATTACATCAATGTGAGTGGGGTAGGTTTGGAACGCATCTGCAATTGCTTGTTACTGTATATGAGAATTACTGGAAAAGTCCAGACCCTCTTCAACAATTTTCAAAGTCTGCATTTGCAAGACGTATAGAGCAGTCTGCTAGAACCAAATTGCAAATAATGGAACTAATGAAATGAAGGGAATTCTAGAAACATCAAATTGGATGAAATATTTTCATTATTCTATGAAATAACATCAAGGGTACAGAAATTTCTTCCTTTTTGGTAATTCTTTATTATTGTTATTGTTATTATTTTTAATACAAAATATAAATCAAAATAAAGATATGGGAAAGAGGGCGAGGAGAAAAGGAAAGGGAAATAAAGTAAGGAAGAGAGAAAAAAGGGGAAAAATATATGCAATGACTTCTTTTTCCAGGGCAGTAAGTTACATAATAAAATTATGACCTCAGCTTGTAACTTATATAAAGATAATGAATGCCAGACATTTCTACAAAAACCTGTTTAAAACTCCAAATCAAAAGAATCATTTTATTTCTTTTGAGCAAAAACTCAAGAAGCAATTTCCAAGTAGATCAAAAGTTATATTCTTTTCCCTAATTAGAACAGTTACCTTTGCTATCTCTGTCAATTGCATTAGTTTTCCCATCCAATTCTTACATTGTACGAGTTGCTGTTTCTTTACATTTTGAGCATATATAATTGTCACTGTGGTCAGTATATATAACAACACTTTTCCATTCCCCCCCCTGTTCTTTATTTCCCAACATTTGAGGGGTTGCTACAGAGAAGGGGGGGGGGGTCAACCTATTCTCCAAAGCACCTGAAGGCAGGACAAAGAAGCAATGGATAGAAACTAATCAAAGCGAGAAGCAATCTGGAATTAAGGAGAAACTTCCTGACAGTGAGAACAATTAATCAGTGGAACCACTTTCCTCCAGCAGTTATGGGTGCTCCGTTATGGAAGTTTTCAAGAAAAAATGGGACAGCAATTTGGCAATTATATCAAACTGGTATAAATCTCCTATTCGAGCATTGGGTTGGACTGGAAGACTTTAAAGGTCCCTTCAATTCTGTAATTCTATATTCTATTTTTCCTTCCAATTCTGCTATTCTCTCTAGTTCTACAAGAAAAAAAATCTCTTTTCAATTGCAGGTACAGGAGTTTTCAAAGTTTTGTGCTGCAGGAGTTTTTAATGTAATCCCAATGATATTGCCAAGCACTAAGATCTGGAAGTCCCCGAAAAAGGTTTGCAGAATTCCACTAATGTGGCATTAATCTGTTCATTGTGGTTTTTAATCTGTCTGTTTTGAGGAAAACTCAAAATATCCAATTTGATTTAATTTGAAATGCTCTTAAGGTTCCTTCTCAGGGCATAAACCTTGAAAGGATAATTAGATGACCATGGCTTGATAGCTACTAAATGCCAATGATACTGAAGGCAAATATCCAATCCCCAAAAGATAACAATCAGAAAGGGTTTCTAATCCCTGAAGGCCACTGCAAAAAGTCAGCTTTAGTAGAAGTCATAGGAAAATATATGAGTCATGGCCCAATGACACATTGCTGTTGGTAATTTCCAGAGTGGTCTTAGTACTGGCCAGACAGATTTTAAAATATAATCATTCAAGAAATAGATAGGAACTTCCAATATATAGAAGTCCTCATTTAAGCACCAGTCACTTAGGGAGCTATGGTGGCTCAGCAGTTAATATGCTGAGTTAGTCAGATGGAAACCTGGCAATCCAGGTTTGAGACCCAAGCCCATTGCCACAGGGTGAGCTTCCATCCTCGCCCCAGTTCCTGCCCACCAAGGAGCTCGAAAGCAAGCATAGGCCAATAGATAAATAGGTACCACTTCGGTGGGAAGGAAACAGCCTAAGAGCTGTGGTGGCACAGTGGTTAGAGTGCAGTACCGCAGGCTATATCTGCTGTCTGCCAGCTGCCAGAAGTTTGGTAGTTCGATTCTCACCGGCTCAAAGTTGACTCAGCCTCCCATCCTTCCGAGGTCGGTCAAATGAGGAGCCAGAATGTTGAGGGCAATAGGCTGATGCTCTAAATCGCTTAGAGAGACCTATAAAGCACTAGGAAGCAGAATATAAATCTAAGTCAGTGATGGCTAACATTTTCCAGACCGAGTGCTCAAACCACGTGCCTGCAAATGTGCATGTGTGTGCTTGAACTCCCAAAATGCAATGTGTGTGTGTGTGCCTCTGTGCATGTGCCCCACCCCTGCAAGCATGTGCACCCCCGCACATGCATATGCAGCCCCCGCATGTCCCCTGCTCCTGCACATGTGTGTGTGGTCCCCCACGCATGCTACACCCCCGTGCATGTGCACATCCCTGCATGCCCCCACGCATGCGTGGCAGAGATCTGACAATCAGCTAGTGGTGGGAGGCCCATGGGGAAAGCACAGCGGAGCTGAACCGGGGCAACGACAAGTGCCCACACAGAAGACGCTGCGTGGCACATGTGCCATAGGTTTGCCATCACGAATCTAAGTGCTATCGCTATTCTGTGACATCATGCTGGGCGCATGACTGCAGAAACATCTCCAGACAGCTCAGTGGCATTGAAACAGAGATGAGCACTGGCCCCTAGAGTCAGCAATGACTAGTGGAATAAAATCCACAGGGATTCCTTTTCCTTTTTCCTTTAGTGATCCTTCAAAGTTATGATAGACTTCCCAGAGCTCCTTAAAACCCATTTCTGGCTGCACCTAAAACACATTCTGCAGTCACGGGATTGTATTTGTGGTGCATGGCAACCAGCTCACAGTTACAGCTTTTTGCGCAGTCCCTCAGTCACGTGATTTTCCGTCAGTCACGTGATTTTCAGCGTTTTTTGCTGGTGTCGAACTTTACTTCTGGTTTCCAACCAAAAGTATCATTGGAGAAAATGAGATCTACAAAAAAGTTTGCAAAAATCAGATCAGGTGATGACTGACTTAATGACTGCCATGACTTTTGATCTTAACCCCAGGTGCCCCTGATCACTGAAACAGGAATTCAGGAAGAAAATATGAAGCACGTGTTCAGCAGTTGGATATTAAACCAAAAAATTCACACTTCAAGGGAAAGGGATGCTTTCTCAATCCAATGGCAGATTTTACTAAAGGAATGAGCCATTAAATAAAAAATGGAAATATTATGCATATAAATCCATATACAATGCATACATATATATATTTTCTTTGATTGAATGCTATGGGTATTTTACAATAATACAATAGCAGAGTTGGAAGGGACCTTGGAGGTCTTCTAGTCCAACTCCCTGCCTAGGCAGGAAACCCTATACTGTTTCAGACAAATGGCTATCCAACATCTTCTTAAAGACTTCCAGTGTTGGAGCATTCACAACTTCTGGAGGCAACTTCTGTTCCACTGATTAATTGTTCTAACTGTCAGGAAATTTCTCCTCAGTTCTAAGTTGCTTCTCTCCTTGATTAGTTTCCACCCATTGCTTCTTGTTCTACACTCAGGTGCCTTGGAGAATAGTTTGACTCCCTCTTCTTTGTGGCAACCCCTGAGATATCGGAAGACTGCTATCATGTCACCCCTAGTCCTTCTTTTCATTAAACTAGACATACCCAGTTCCATCAACCGTTCTTCGTATGTTTTAGCCTCCCGTCCCCTAATCATCTTTGTTGCTCTTCTCTGCACTCTTTCTAGAGTCTCCACATCTTTTCTACATCGTGGCCACCAAAACTGAATGCAGTATTCCAAGTGTGGCCTTACCAAGGCATTATAAAATGGTATTAACACTTCACGTTGTGAATATCACAAAGACTAACACAGAGAGAGAAAGAGAGAGAGAGAGAGGAAGGGAGGGAGGGAGAGAAAGAAAGAAAGAAAATCATGAGATAGAAAAGAATTGGAAAAGCCAGAATTATAAAATTAGAATTATTAATTATAATTAGAGAATGAGAATTAAAGAATGAGAATTAGAGAATCAGAAGTTGTTGGTGCTTCAACAGTGGAGGTTTTTAAGAAGAGACTGGACAGCCACTTATCTCAAATTGTATAGGGTTTCCTGCCTGAGCAAGGGCTGGACTAGAAGACCTCCAAGGTCTCTTCCAACTCTGTTAATCTGTTAAACCTCCAAATTCCCTTCCAGCTCTATTCCGAATGAATTTAAACACTCAAGAAAGAGAAAAGTTAGATAACAATATATGTTATATTGAGAGGGAGGGAGGGATATTGGGGATGTATGGACATGTCCCTCCTTAATCAAAAGCTGACAAAGCATTAGAAGTTATATAATCCCTGCCCTTAGATTCACAATAAAATAGGCAAGAACCAAGGGAGAGAGAGAAAAAAACACACACCAAGCTTTCAATTTTGCTAAATGTCCATACGGCAGCTGCTTTCAACATTAAAAAACAGGCAAAGTTTCCATGGTACCATTGCAGTATCATCCTGACCTTTTTTAAAAAAAAGCTTCTCGTCACAAACCTGCCTTCTAAATGATAAACAATTTATCCTTCAATCGCTCTGGGTGTCATCTTTGTTAGGAGGTACAGCTCTGTATTTCAATTCCTATCCATAATAGAATGGAATAGAATAGAATAGAATGAAATGGAATTCTTTATTGGCCAAGTGTGATCGGACACACAAGGAATTTGTCTTTGGTGTATAAGCTCTCGGTATACATAAAAAGATAAGATACATTCGTCACGAATCATAAGGTACAACACTAAATGATATTCATAGGCTACAAATAAGTAATCAGGCAACAATCAATATAAATTGTAAGGATACAAGCAACAAAAGTTACAGTCATAAGGGGGAGGAGATGGGTGATAGGAACGATGAAAAGACTAATAGTAATAGTAATATGCAGCCTTAGTGAATAGTGTGACAGTGGTGAGGGAATTATTTCTTTAGCAGAGTGATGGTGTTCGGGGAAAAACTGTTCTTGTGTCTTGGTGTGCAGTGCTCTATAGCGTCGTTTTGAGGGTAGGAGTTGAAACAATTCACATCCAGGATGCGAGGGGTCTGTAGATATTTTCTCCGCCCTCTTTTTGACTCGTGCAGTATATAGGTCCTCAATAGAAGGCACGTTGGTAGTAATTGTTTTTTTCTGCAATTCTAATTATCCTCTGAAGTCTGTGTCTGTCTTGTTGGGTTGCACAACCAAACCAGACAGCTATAGAGCTATAACAGACTCAATAATTCCTCTGTAGAACTGTATCAGCATCTAATATAATGGGCATCTGCCTCTCAACCTTCCTCCTTTCTATTATAGCCACCATTTCCCCCACGGCAGCCAGATTTGTGTGGGGGGGGGCAGTGGTGGGTTTCAAAAAATTTTGGAACCTCTTCTGAAGGTGTGGCCTGCTTTCTGGATCCACTGGTGGAACCGCTTCTAACCGGTTCGGTAGATTTGACGAACTGGTTCTATCGAATAGGTGCGAACTGGTTGGAACCCACCTCTGGTGTGGGACAATAAAAAATGAAAAGGCTGGTTCAGGAGATGAGCCATGTGCCATCTTTGCAACTGGTACATCTCTTTGTAAACCTGACGGGAAATTCTTCAGTTCCAGAGGTAAGGAATAATGCTGGCAGCAGCTTCTCCTTAAAGACACGATCATTCAGCTGAGAATGGTTACCTGCTAGCTGGAGAATTATTACCTAGAGGGGTGTGTGTGTGTGTGTAGAATGAATGCACACCCCGCCTGTTATGCGGTTTTGTCTCTGTCACCCTGCCTATTAAATGCATTGTATCGATTCCCAGTGGGGGATCGTTTCTGCCTGATCCCCAGTCTCCCCCTCTGCTCTTCTGCTCCGGCCATTTATTTTACAGGTGCAAAGTGTCATTTAACGCGCGAGACCTGTGGCACAGCCATCTCTGTGACCTGTTCCTCCCACTCTTCCATCTTTCCTCGTCATCAGGCCTGGCTGGATGGGAAGGGTAGCGTTACTACAGTTAGCAAGCAGATGTTGGGAGGGAGGAAGAAATGGGAAATGCAGGCTTTCTCCCAGGTTTTTTTGGGGGGTGGGGGAGGAGCCGATGGGCTCACTGAATCTCAGCTGGACCTTTAAAATTCAGTTGTTTCTGAGTTGTGCCATGTATTTAGAGTAGAATAGAATGACAGAGTTGGAAGGGGCCTTGGAGGTCTTCTAGTCCAACCTGCTGCTCAGGCAGTAAACCCTATACCCGTGATGGTGAGCCTGTGACACATGTGCCACAGGTAGCATGCAGAGCCCTCTCTGTGGGTATGCGAACCGTCGCCCCAGCTCAGCTCCACTGCGCAGGCACGCATGCCTCCTGCCACCCAGCAGATTTTTGGGCCTCTGTCTGGGATTGCGTGTGCATGTGTGTGTGTGTGGCGTGGCACGACAAAACTATGCTCGACTAAAGCGCGCCCAATTAAACTGTGTCGCTGACATCATCAACAGGGCGACAACAGCCAGCGCGGAGAAAGAAGGGCGCTTTAAATAGCGCTTTGAAAGTAAGCCGATTCAACTTAAGGTAAGGGTTAGCTTTAGGGTTAGGTTTAGGGTTAGGTTAAGGGTTAGGGTTAGGTTTAGGGTTAGGTTTAGGGTTAGGATTAGGGTTAGGTTAAGGGTTAGGTTAAGGGTTAGGTTAAGGGTTAGGTTTAGGGTTAGATTAAGGGTTAGGGTTAGGTTAAGGGTTAGGGTTAGGGTTAGGTTAAGGGTTAGGTTTAGGGTTAGGTTAAGGGTTAGGATTAGGTTTAGGGGGTTAGGTTTAGGTTTAGGGGTTAATTTTAGGTTTAGCGTTTACAGCGTGCTTCTGTCTCCATGCTGTTGTTGCCCTGTGATGACATCAGCTACGTGGTTTCGTTGAGTGCGCTTTAGTCGAACGTGGTTTTGTGGTGGAACCGGTGTGGGGGGGGTCACGGGGGGGATGCAACACACCATGCCATGGCACGTCCCGTCTTTTGTCCCAGGAGTCTTCCGGGAGCCTTCCTAGGCCCAAAATGGGGCATGCAGGAGGATGCGCATGGGCAAGGGGAATGCGGGTGGGGTGTCATGCACACATGTCCAGGGGGTGGGGTGCTTTGCATTATGGGTGTGAGCATGCACACATTTGCTTTCAGCACACAAGGACAAAACGGTCGGCCGTCACTGCCCTATACTATTTCTGACAAATGGTTGTCCAACCTCGTCTTAAAAACTTCCAGTGTTGGAGCATTTACAACTTCTGGAGGCAACTTCTGTTCCACTGATTAATTGTTCTAACTGTCAGGAAATTTCTCCTCAGTTCTAAGTTGCTTCTCTCCTTGATTAGTTTCCACCCATTGCTTCTTGTTCTGCCCTCAGGTGCCTTGGAGAACAGCTTGACTCCCTCTTCTTTGTGGCAACCCCTGAGATATTGGAAGACTGCTACCGTGTCTCCCCTAGTCCTTCTTTCTATTAAACTAGAAATACCCAGTCCCTGCAACCGTTCTTCCTATGTTTTAGTCTCCAGTCCCCTAATCCTCTTTGTTGCTCTTCTCTGCACTCTTTCTAGAGTCCCCACATCTTTTCGGCATCGTGGTGTATTCCTCATAAGGAGGAAAAAAATGGCAAAAAGAAGGCATAAAGCAAAATACAGGTAGTCTTCCGCTTGCAATAGTTCATTTAGTGACAATTAAAAGTTACAACAGTGCTGAAAAAAGTGACCATTGTGACCATTTCCCACACTTACGATCGTTGCAGCATCCCCATGATCATGTGATCAAAATTCAGATGTTTGGAGACCGATTCATATTTATGACGGTTGCAGTGTGACGGCTGTATAATTGCACTCAGTATCTGTAGTGCAATCAAAAACAAATCATAAATAACTTTGCACATGGAAACGCCATCACTTACTCCTCAAACTGTTGTAAAAAAAATTAAAAAGTTTGCATGCTACTTGGGCCTCCAGCGAGGCGCCCCTCAGGGAGTGGTGGGAATCCGGCTTCCCATTCATTTGAATAATTGCCTCTTAGCTGCTTTTCTCGTTGGGCAGGGTGACCTTCAGGCCACCTCCCTGTTTCAAAGAGTGCCTGTCGTTATTACATTAATTATCAGCAGGCGAGTTTGCTTTGTATTCCAAGACAGCTTGCTCCTGCTTTTTCCATCCTTTAGTCATCTGACGGACAGCTTCGAGGGATGGCTTGTCATAGGAGGCCATTTGCATTCCTGGCGTCAGCTCCCATCTTCTCCACATATTTATTGCTTTCTTCTTTTACTCACAAATAGCTGATCTATTACGTGAAAATTGATTCCTTCCTTCCTTCCCTCCCTCCTCCCTTCCTTTTTGCCGTCCCATCCCTTCCTCCTCCTTTTCTTTTCCTCCCTCTATCTCACCTTCACTTCCCACTCTCTTTTTCTTCCCTTTCTCTTTTCCTTCCTTCCTTCTCCCCATTCCTTCCCTCCCTCTCTCTTCCTTCTTTTATCTCTCCCTCACTTTCCACTTGCTCTCTCTTCCTTCCTTTTCCCTCCTTTTCCTTCTCCTTTCCTTCCTTTTGCTCCTTCCTTCCTTTCTTTACCCCATCCCTTCCTCCCTTTCTCTTCCTTCCTTTTCCCCACCCTCCATCATTTCTTGGCTCCCTCCCTCCCTCCCTACCTCTAAATCTAAGGTCCTATTGCACCCACAGCCATCTCCCCCTCGTCCTACTGTGCAAAACGCTTTATTTTTATCCGTTAAAAAAAAAAAGACACTGCAAATTTGCCTATTTGCAGAGTCCCTTCATGAGCTGGTAGCATCCGTGTCTTTTTGGAATTCTGGGAAGGTCCTGCTAATGCACCAGTGATGGTCCTCAGCCACTATGACCTCTGCTGGCTTCCTTCCTCTAAGATTTCTTCCAAATGCTGGAGAACTCTCGCATGGGACTTCACTTACTCCAGAGCAATTATGCGCCAGCCGCTGAGATTCTCTTTCATTTCCAAGAATGCCTCACCAGCCCTAACACTTCCTTGGACAATGAAAATAAAAGTAGGCCTTTGCTGCAAAACATGGCCATTTGCCCAGAAAAAGGAGAAAAAACAAATAGAACTACTAGAAAGCATCATATAAAGCAGGGACGAAAGGATGGGAGTCCTGTTATATTTACTCCACTGGAGGCCTTTGGAAAGGAAATTGATGGCCTCTAGATTGTATGTATGCTTGTATGAAGACATAGACCAGGTTGGACTAGTGGTTGACACCAGGCTAAAAACCAGGAGATAGTAAATTCTAGTCTTGCTTTAAATGCTGGCTGGGTGACTTTGGGCCAATCCTAATCCTGCCTTAGTCATGAAAGCCAGCTGAGTTACTTTGGCCCAATCGCCATGAGTCTGTGAATTCTGGTCCCGCCTTAGGCACAAAAGCCGATTGGCTCACTTTGGGACAGTCCTCCTCTATCTGCCCAGCACACCTTCCAGGGTTGTTGTGAGGAAAATAGGAAAGGGAAGCTATGTTAACCACCTTCAGTTGTTTATAAAAGAAAATAATAAAGGTGGGATGTAAATAAATGAAGTAAGTGACTGAGGTCTGCATTCCTGCCCCCATGCAGTGCTGCATGAAGAAGAGCCCAGATTAATTTTTTTAGTGGTGGCATTTCCCCCTCCCCTGCTCACTGTGGGGTGGGCCACCCCCTTTCCCCCTAATTTTGTTCATACATTTGTGCTAGGAAGATTTCTTCCACCTGTGCCCTGTCTTTATTTTCATTTAACTGTTATAAGTACACCCAACTCCATAAGGGCGCCTGGTGGTTTACGACAGCTTCACATCAGATCAATAAAACGACCACAGTAGAAAACAGCATTCTTTATTTTCTCTGACCCCCTTTCTTTTAATTCAGTGTCATGAGAATTTCAACTCGCAAGAGTTGTTATGTACAGCATTAGTTTATTCAAAACATAATCGACTGCCTCGGGTGGAAAGAAATCTCAGATTAAATTATTTAGAAGCCTTTCCTGTCTTGTTACAGGGGGTCCTCGACTTACGACCACAACTGAGGGCAAAGTTTCCATTGCTAAGTGAGACAGTTGTTAAATATTTCTTGCCACAATTGTTTAAGTGAATCACTGCAGTTCTCAAGTTAGTATCATGGCTATTAAGTGAATTTGGCTTCCCCATTGACTTTGCTTGTCAGAAGGTCACAAAAAGGGATCACACGACTCTGGGACACTGCAACAGTCATAGATACCTGCCAGTTGCCAAGCCTCTGAACTTTGATCATGTGACCATAGGACGCTGCAATGGTTGTAAGTGTGGAAAATGGTCATAAGCAGTGGTGGGATTCAAAACGTTTTACTACTCTTTACTACCGGTGTGGGCGTGGCTTGGTGGGCATGGCAGGGGAAGGATACTGCAAAATCCCCATTCTCTCCCCACTCCAGGGGAAGGATACTGCAAAATCCTTATTTCCTCCAGATCAGCTGAGACTCGGGAGGCAGAGAATAGATGGGGGCATGGCCAGCCAGAGGTGGCATTTACTGGTTCTCCAAACTACTCCAAATTTCCGCTACCGGTTCTCTAGAACTGGTCAGAACCTGCTGAATACCACCTCTGGTCATGTCACTTTTTTCAGTGGCGTTGTAACTTCGAACAGACACTAAACCAACTATTGTAAGCCAAGGTCTACCTTTACTTCTAAACTCCCTTTAAACCTTTGTTTAAAAGGGTCATACCAGGGCCTTCAACTAATGGGTGGGGTTAAAAAATGTGATGAAGACAACCACAACTGAATTATTGCAGCCTCCATCTTGCCTTTTTTGACACTTCCTGCAGTCTTCCTGGGCCCCATGGAACAGATCCAGGTGTCAGCATTCCAAATATAATGCAGAATTAAATCAGAGTCCAAGGCAGAGCTATCCTTAAAGTTCCAATTTAATAAGACAGACATGTTGGCATCATGCCTTGGAATCCCAATTCTGGATAACTTCCTGGGATTCCACCCAGTTGAAAGTTCATGATCTTGTCCCCACACCCACAAATCCATCACATTGTCCAATCTTCTCCTTCCACACTGGCATCTCCACCCAGCTGGTTCCGGTCAGGTGTAGAGGTGCAGAGACAAAAGATGACCTTGGGCTTCTATAAAAGAATGACAACAACACATTCCACATTTCTATTCCTTTCTATTCCCCCCTCCCAACTACTACACTAATAAAACAGCATAATGAAATAAGAGAGAGTGTGGCAGGTCAAAGATCCTAAAAGGGATATAACTGCAGGCCTGACACCAGGATTTTGAAGATGAGTTGCAAACAATGAACAATATAAAGGCCACCTTTATACTGCCCTGATACTGTTTCTCAATGTTCTTTCAGCAACACACACTTGTCAATAATGACAAGTTATGTCTAAAACTATTAAAGGACTGCAGCTTGTAAAGCTTTAAATTCCTGGCCATGAATCACCTCCATGTAGGGATCCTTTAGAAATGTGATAATTGGGGAACATTCATTGATAACTTAAGTGCCAAGGAAAGGCAGAGTAATTACTGTATACAGTACATTACTATGTGAAGTAAATATATGATTTTCTCACCCTTTAGTCACCTTGCAGAATGTATGGTGCAATTATAACACTGAGACATCAAGGAGGATGTGTAATTACTCTGTGATGAGGTTCATTTACAAATCCATGCCCTGCTTTCTAATCCTCCTCCTCCTCCTCTTCCTCCTCTTCCTTTCCTTCTGCTTCTTCTCCTTCTCCTTCTCCCCTTTCCTCTTCCTTTCCCCCCTCCTTCTTCCTTTTTTCCCCCTCTCCCTATCTTCTTCCTTCTCCTCTCCCTCTCACAGTCTTCCAGAATAGGCATCCGGAGGGACTCCACCCCTCTCCTTCTAGAATAGACATCTGCAGAAAATACATCTATGACAGCTTGGAACTCTGGAAGAAAAAGAATTGCTCAATTGAAAAGAAAAAGTCTACCAAGTTGGCCATCAAGCAGTTTAATAAAAACCCAATTGGGTTTCTTCATTCCCATATTCTTGACGATTTGCAAAATTTTGCAAGGTTGAAAAAGCTCAATATTCTGCACCGTTTTATAATTAGTCCCTTCGGATAACTCAGCATGGACTGGTTTTTGCCTGGCCTAACTTCAGAAGACATGTTGCGTGTTGGGACCCATGGAAGCATATTGCACATCTCTACCTGATAAGGCATTAAAAAAAACCTTCATGAGATGTGAGAATTCACAATCTACCAGCAGATTCTGGGCACTGGGCTATAGATCCATTATAAGCAGAGAAACATAGATTTGCAACCTTGTTGGGCAGGACTGTCAATCTCAGTAGTGGTCTGGAGATTTAGATTTTGAGAAAACCTCTTGGATCCTCCAAAAATAGATTAAAAACTTATTCATCTGTCTATGAAATCCCTGAATCTCAGTTCTGGGCATATTCTATGCCACTATGATTTCAAGATTCCATTTTGAAGATACCCATTCATTCTGATATAAGTCTTTTAGATTCCCTACGCTACATTTCTCCCAAAAAAACATCTATTATTCCAAAAATCCAATATTTTTTTAATAAAAAGGGGCAAAAGACCAAAACAAACAACAACAACCTTGGATGCTATTTCAAGATTGTTAATAAATCATATGTTTAAACAGGGATGCGATTGAAAAATGTTAGCACCTGGTTCTCTGCCTGGTTGCTGATGGGCGTGGTCATAGTGGGTGTGGCATACTTGGCCTCCTGCACCACAGTGGGGGACAGTCGAGTGTTTTCACTCTTCCAAGGCTCCAGAACCTTTCATCGAGCCTTGGAGTGGGGGGAGGTGAAAACAGCCTCCCCCAGCACTGGAAGCCCTCCAGTGGCCAGAAACAGGCCCATTTCCGGATCTTCCAGGCAGCCCATTTTTCACCCTCCTTGGGCTCTCAAGACTTTCCTTGAGCCTCAGGGAGGGCAAAAACAGCCTCCTCTGAGCTCCAGAGACGATGGATGTGATGAGCCAGGGGCTGGATGCTGTTAAAGACTGGATGGGGGTTAACAAGTTTGTGCTCAATCCAGAAAAGACCGAGTGGCTGTTGTGCTTCCCTCCCATGAATTGGCCAAGTATTCCATCTCTCAGGCTGGGGGGTCAAATTATACACCCCTCAGACAGGGTTCGCAACTTGGGAGTCCTCCTGGACCCACAGCTGACCTTCGAACATCATTTGTCAGCTGTGACCAGGGGGGCATTTGCCCAGGTTCACCTGGTACACCAGTTGCGTCCCTACCTGAACCGGGAGGCTCTCACAACAGTCACTCGGGCCCTTGTGACCTCTAGGCTGGAATACTGCAATGTGCTCTACATGGGGCTGCCCTTGAAGAGCATTCGGCGACTCCAGCTAGTCCAGAATGCTGCCGCGCGAGCGATTGTGGGTGCACCTCGGTTCACCCACATAACACCTATCCTCCATGAGCTGCACTGGCTACCTGTTGATCTCCGGTTGCGCTTCAAGGTGCTACTTATCACCTATAAAGCCCTTCATGGTAGTGGGCCTGGGTACTTGAGAGACCGCCTACTGCCAATTACCTCCACTAGACCGATAAGATCGCATAGATTAGGCCTCCTCCGAATTCCATCTTCTAGCCAGTGCAAACTGGCAACTACCCGGAGAAGAGCCTTCTCGGTGGCTGCTCCGTCCCTTTGGAACGAACTCCCCGTGGAGATTCGGACCCTCACCACCCTCCAGTCCTTCCGCGCCGCTTTAAAGATCTGGCTGTCCCGGCTGGCCTGGGGTTAAGATTGTAGCCCCACTCGAATTGTGCGATTGTTGTTGTGTTCTTTTAACATGCTGTATTGTCTATTGTTTGTCTTTTCCCCCACCCTCTTTTGAATTGTGAGCCGCCCTGAGTCCCCCCAGGGAAAAGGGCGGCATACAAATAAAGGCAAAACCAAAACCAAACCATTTCCGGACTTCCGGAACTTCTGGGAGGCCCATTTTTGCCTTCCTAGAGCCTCTGCGTGGCATGATGAGCGTGCCAGGTGGAGATTCCTGGGAGGGGTGGGGCAGGGTGGGTGGGGCCAGCCAGTGCTTGCAACTACCAGATCGGCGAACCGGGTGTAAAATTAACATCCAGTTTGCCCGAAATGGTCCAAACCGGCTAAATCTCACCGCTGTGTTTAAACCATGAAAGTCCCTTCACATAAGAATAATTTTAATTGGGCTTGTTTTGTATTATATTTTTGTGAGCTATCAAGAAACATTTTTGTTGTTGCAGTACCCAAATGTGTTTAAATAAACAAACACATAAATAGCTCACTCTTCTGGATCAAGCCAAAGCCCATTTTAATTCCAATACAGATAGCCCTTGACTTACAACTACAGTTAGGACTAGTATTTGCACTGCTAAGTAAGGCAGTTGTAAGGCAGTCATGTCCGATTTTATAATCTTTTTTGCCATGAATCATGGCAGTTGTTAAGTGACTCACACAGTCATTAAACAAAGATTCCCCCAATGAAATTTGTTGTCTGAAGTTGCAATTGGTCATATGTATGTTTGTATGTATGTATGTATGTGTGTGTGTGTGTATGGGTATGTATATGTATATACACAGAGAGAGAGAGAGAGAGAGAGAGAGAGAGAGAGAGAGAGAGAGAGACATACACACACGTGTATGTGTGTGTGTGTGTGTGTGTGTGTGTGTGTGTGTGTGTTCCAGCATAACTCTTGAATGCCTTGAGCAATTTCAACCAAACTTGGTACATGGATGACTTACTCTCTGGAAACAAATATTGTGGGAGTAAGATACCCCTAAAACCTGTTCAGTTAAGATATAGCCTGTTCTGCCTTAAAATGGCTTCTACTGTACTGCCATAAAATGGCTTCTACTGTACTGCCATAAAATGGCTTCTACTGTGCAGTGCAGTTGCCATGGTAACAGCTTTATAGTACTCCACAAGGGGGCTCCCTCTGGTAAGTGGGAAAATCCAACATTAGAAATTACATTTGGTTCGGACATTTCCCCCCTATAAATAAATATCTGGCAATGCCGGGTTATTGGCTAGTCACATCATAAATACATGCTGGTTGTCAAGTACCTGTATTTTGATTACGTATCTCTGAGGATGCTGCCACAGTCGTAAGGGCAAGGACTGGTCAGAAGTCACTTTTCAAATGGTTGTAAGTCAAGGACTACCTGTACCTG
Organism: Thamnophis sirtalis; assembly: GCF_051295495.1. NCBI lineage: Eukaryota > Metazoa > Chordata > Lepidosauria > Squamata > Natricidae > Thamnophis > Thamnophis sirtalis. The sequence goes on along the minus strand of NW_028261384.1, from coordinate 8,936,139 downwards.
ACTAGGATTTGTACAGGTGTTCGTGCCTGCTCCAGAGAAGGACACTACATGCTGGGAGCCACTGTTCTGCCTGGTGGATCATGGCCATTGACCCAAATAAGAAGATACAGCTCAGTTCAACTGTTGGGCACTTCCTTGTCAATCAAAGTGAAACCTGAAGTCCAGGCTGACCTCGTAGAAGTTGATGTACTGGGCAAATAAATATGTCATTTCCCTTGAAAAATGGCATCGCAAAGAAAAATGGAAAATCCCAGGCTTTCTGTCTGTCTTGTTTTTTTCATCTGTCTTCCTATTCAACATTAAATTGGAGCTTCCAATATCTTTAGGTGTTAGGTGGGGACATAAGTGCAAAAGATGTAGAAAGTTAATGTTACATCCAATAATGCAGTTTTAAAGTAGAAACAAACTTGGATATATCCTTTTCTTTGATTAAAGCAGTTAATTTGCCCATCTCTGCTAGCTCCATCAATTTTTCCCACCATTCTTTTAAAAAAAGGCGGTGTGCGCTATCCTAAGATTGCAACAACAACAACAATAATAATAAACAATAACAATAAAATATTTGAGTGCAGCAAAATTGCACAAACCTATTACAAACCTAGACATGACCGAGTTGTTAAATTAATCGACTGGTCATTATGTAAAAAAATACAACTTACCTGTATCCAAAAAGTCATGGAAACATAAAGTGGAAAAAGTTGTTGAAAATGAGAAGGCGAAGATCTTGTGGGACATTCTGTTCATACAGACGGATCGTCATTTGGAACATAATATGCCAGATACTACAGTTGTTGAAAACCGAAGCGTACAATTTATTGATGTCTCTGTACCAGGAGATGCCAGAGTCAAAGAAAAAGAACTGGAAAAAAATCACGAAATATCGCGACCTGGCCATCGAAACTACATGACATGCTATATGGATGAGACATGTAACAGGGATACCCATTGTCATCGGGGCACTTAGTACCATGTCCAAGATTTTATTTAAAAAAAACCATAAAGAAATTGCAGCTCCCTGCAATAACACCAGCGGAACTGCAAAAAACTGTGTTACTTGGAACATCGCACACAGTGGTGGGATGCAACCAGTTGAACCACCAGTTTGGTGTGTGCACACTTCACGGGCACACACACCAGGCAGATGCTTTGCACATGCGCACAATGTTCAAAAACTGCCCATTTTAAAAACTTACCGTCTATGCCAGCGCTGGTGGCTAAAACAGCTGATGCGCAGCAATCCGCTTTGCCACGCGAATCAGCTGAGCTAAAAACCAGGGAAATATAGCACAGGAAAGCATAGGGGTGGGTGATGATGGTCAAATGCTACTGGTTCGCTAGAACAGGTGTCAACTGGTAGAATACCACCACTGATCTTACATCTTAAGATCATCTTAAGGTACTTGGTTGAGGACCCGGATTGTTGGGGGCAATGTGCTGACTCTGTAAACCGCTTAGAGAGGGCTGAAAGCCCTATGAAGCGGTATATAAGTCTAACTGCTATTGATACCTTAGATGCTGGCAAGCAATCTATCAACCATCAAAGCCAGTCAATGATATCTGTGATACATTTTTTAAAAATAATTTTTATTAAACAGTTTTTTTTTTTAAAAGACAAAAACTTTTTTGCAATTTCTTTCTGTACATTTCCACCTTGGTATATATCCATTGTAAATACACATCTCCCCCTTTATTTCAGTTTCTCTTTGTTTATATACTATTATATTCCTTAATTTATAATCCTTCATTATATACCATTTCCATTTATAACCGTTTGTTCATCTCTACCTGTACATTGATAATTTCTAACTCCTTTGTTTTCTTCATTTAGTGTTTCCTTAAGCTTTACCCCTCTCCTCTAGCCATTTGCACCACTCGCTCCATAACATATAATGTTCTGTTTCCTCCTTATCTTTAATTTCTTTCGTGAGTTTGTCCATCTCTGCAGACTCTAACACTTTCATTATAACATTCCCCTCCGATGGTATATTGTTATTCTTGTGATACATTTTTAAATGTTCAGCTTTCTGAGTTTCATGTTTAATGAATAAAAGAGACAACAACAACAATACCATTGTGGAAATTAGTGTATCTTTGCATCTTTTGCACATAAAGCATTAATTGCGGCAGTCAGCATGTACAACAACAAATATGTGTGCCCAGTGCACACATTCTGGAGAGAGGGGTACTCTGATTATAGGCTCTAGCACGAGGCCAGTATCTTGGGAGAATAAACTTTTGATCTTGATGACTGATTTAAATTGGATCCTGCTACAACAACAAAATTCCAGATTGTCCAATATGCCTAAGGATTTTTATTCTAGTTGTTTAACCAATCTTTCAGCAAGATCAGTTGCAATCCCTCTGAAAATTCAGGGTGCAAAATGTGTGTGTTCAGTAATACAGGCTACAGAGAGATTTATAACATTTTTTTTTAGTGAGAATCAAATTGTGTTTAAAGACAGGCTGTGTTTTCATCATCTCTAACACCATAAAAGTTGGTGCCACAAAAGAATTTCTTTTTCTGTTTTTTTTTTTTTTTACTCAAGTATGTTCAGTTTCGTGGAAGGAAATTTACTTTAGAAATTCTTTCAAAACGAAGAATCCTGAAGAAATTAGCAACAGTGGAACATGTTTTCTTGTGGTTGTTTAGCAACATAATCTCCAGAGGGCTGGTGCATGTGTTATTTTTTCATTATAGAAGTTTCTCTCAAACTTTGAGGTCCTTCTGATCACTCAATTTCAATGAAATCTTAGCAGACCTTTAATCCTACCACCACCAAGGAGTTTTCCTGTCCTTGAGAATTGTATGAGATATTTTCTTCTTTCTGCCTCACAAAGGTGGTTTTTCAAAAGGCAACTAGACTGTCTTTTTCCTTGAGGAAGGAGAAGAATATGTTTTGCTTCTCCTTAACCGGTTCTGGCTTATTCATTGCCAGAATGATAAAGCTTCTTGGATGAGAAGCAAAACAACAACAACAACAACAACAACTACTACTACTACTACTACTACTACTACTACTACTACTACTACTACCACCACCACCACCTCCTCCTCCTCCTCCTCCTCTTCTTTTCTCCTTCTCCTTCTTCCTCTTCCTCCTCCTCTTCTTCTTTTCTTCTCCTTCTCCTCCTTCTTCTTCTTCCTCCTCCTCTTCTTCCTCTTCTTCTTTTTCTTCTTCCTCCTCCTCCTCCTCTTTCAAAGAAAAAGACATTTGCCTTTTGAAAAGCCACCTTTGAGACAACTATGACCTGGATGGCTGAAAATCTCTTTCTGCCTCCTCTTTGGAGAAATTCGGGAAAACCTGAATTTGGAAAGGCCACATGTGCCTGTTCTATTAAACATAACACTGTGGAGTTATGACTTGCTAGAATTTCTGGGGGGCAAATATAGATCAATATGCTTTTCTTGCTGTTTTAAGGTAATTTTCTTCTGGACTCAGCACAATGACGGGAAAAAAATCCATCCGTCTTCCTGCCCTTTTATTTACACTCTGTGCCAATTTGCTGCATCGATTTCTCCCTCTGATCTCTTCCCTGAATACCCACCCCATCCATAGTGGTGATCAAAGATTCTATTGAAATTATAAATGCTTCTAAGTTACCAAACCAACTTAAAAAAAAAAAAACAGTACTCGGTGTGTGTACAGTAAAGCCCCCCCCCACCTATCACACATATACACATTCGTTTATTCATTTTTAGAAGATCTCTTAGCAGATCTTAGAGTGTCCTCTAGAAAAATGACTTTAACAGGATATTACTGGCCTCTCGTAATATTTCTGCGCTGCAACAACATTACAGTTGGCGTTAAACTTTATTACCAGTTCGGTGATAAAATTAGTTTAATATTGGTTGCTTTTATAATGTACCTTTACTATTGCAACACAGAACAATATGACAGCAAAGTAAAATAATACAAGATGTCAAGACCTGAAGGCAGGATGAGAAAGTTACAGGAAGAGACAATGGAAAATAATTCTTTTCTCCGTTTGCTTCCCTGGAGCTCACCAACAGGGAGGCCACTACTTATTAATTTTATTAATTCTAACGTCGCTGGATGATAGCAAATAAAGAGGGCAGCAGCTCATTAACTTGGCAAACCTGGCACTATTGTACACAATGATCAAACAATAAAACTGAGTAATAAAAATGAGGCAATCATAAAACGAGCTAATAAAATAAGCAATCTAACATAGATTTAGTTTGAATTATATCAGCATTGGAAAAAAAACATACAGTGCATTATTGACATTCTCTATCAAAATCCTGAGCAAACAGACACATTTATATGTTGCTATATAGGCAGGAAAAAAAACACATGGACAGATATACAACAGGCCTTGTCCGATTCAATAGTATCAACTGTGAGAGGGATCTAGGCAGAGGGGGTATTCAGCCGGTTCGGACTGGTTTGGGCAAACCAGTTGTTAAAATTCTGCCCAGTTCGATGAACCAGCTAATCTCGCCACTGGCTGGTCCCACTCGTGCCTTGATTTTTGGCTGTTTTCGGGCGGTTTTTTGCTCCCTTTTGCCCAAAAACTGCCCAAAAAACAGCCCAAGAATAGCCAAAAAAATGGCGCCAAAATGATGGTGGGGCCAGGCAGTGGTAGGATTAGTCCGAACTGGTCAGAATTGCTGAATCCCACCTCTGCTTCTGAGGTGGGTGGCCAGGAGGCAGGTTTGGGTGTGATGAGTGATGCTGAGTTGGCCACACCCACCCAGTCACATGACCACCCAGCCAGAGAACTAGTTGCTAAATTATTTAAATCCCATCACTGGATCTAGATGTCCTAGTGCAGGGGTTTCCAACCTTGGCAAGCTTTGCTGGCTGAGGAATTCTGGGAGTTGAAGCCCACAAGTCTTAAAGTTGCCAAGGTTGGAGATCCCTGTCCTAGTAGACAATCACTTAAGTATGAGCCAGCGGTGTGCTACAGCAAGTCATAAAAGCTAATGCCGTCCTAGGTTGCATCAACAGAGGGATAATTTCAAGATGATAGTGATAATACTGCTTTATATTGCACTGGTGAGACCACACTTGGAATATTGTGTCCAATTCTTGTCACAACGATACAAAAAAAAAATGTTGAGACCCTAGAAAGAGTGCAGAGAAGAGCAACAAAGATGATAAGGGATCTGGAAGCCAAAACTAATGATGAATGATTGAAGGACTTGGGTATGTTTAGTCTAACAAAGAGAAGTGACATGATAACAATCTTCCAATATCTGAGGCACTGTTACAGAGAAGAGGGGTCAACCTATTCAATAAAGCACCTGAAAACAAGACAAGAAATAACAGGCAGAAGATGATTAAAGAGAGATCAACCTAGAACTATGGAATTTTTTCTATCGGGGAGAACAATGGAATGGCTTAATTCTGGAAGTTGTTACTAGAGGTTTTCAAGAAAGGACTGGACAGCCATTTGTCTGGAGTGAAATAGGGCCTGCTGCTCGAGCAGGTACAAGACCTCAAAGGTGCCTTCCAGCTCTGTTATTTTAAGTTCTTGTTTAGCTTTTTTAGATAACAGATTAACAGAGTTGGAAGGGCCCTTGTAGGTCATCTAGCCAACCCCTTGCCCATGCAGGAGACACCATTTCTGACAGATGGCAGTCCAGTCTCTTCTTGAAAGCCTCCGGTGATGAAGCTCCCACAACTTCCAAAAGCAACTTCTGTTCCATGGGTTGATTGTTCTCACGGTCAGAAAGTTCCTCCTTATTTCTAGATTGAATCTCTCCTTGGTCAGTTTTCATCCATTGTTCCTTGTCTGGCCTTCGGGTGCTTTGGGAAACAGGTTAACCCCCTCCTCTCTGTGGCAGCCCCTCAAATATTGGAACGCTGCTATCATGTCTCCCCTGGTCCTTCTCCTCTTCACTAGACTTTCTGCTTGATGCTAAAAAGAATATACTGTTGATACCAACTGGTATCCAGACTCAGGGGTGGGAGGTGGGGAAATCAAGATAAAGTTCCCTGTTTCTTGAAGTTACCCCTACTTAACTCATTTCTCCAATACAGGCTGATTGAGAGTCAAGGGACACTTACTTATGGAGTTGCCCAAGAGCAAATGAGAAGGAATAAATCTGATTAGTTGAACACTCTGGTTCGTGGGTGGCCAACTACTGATCTGGAGAATAAATCTGTAATCTGTACTGAATAACAGGTCTTTGTGCATTTAGAGAAGACATAATTTATTATTTATGTCTTTATTAAGAAAATTTATGAGTCACTTAGCAAATTCACCATTCAAACACCATTCAAAGTTACAACTGACCTGAAAAAGGGGACTTATGACCCAGATCTAAAGTTCCAACAATTGCCTCCCCAAAAAAACCCTCTGCACTGGTCTTCAGGTGCTCAGCCACCTGGCCTCATTTATGGCTGTTTGCAGAATCCACTGATCATGTGATCATGTTTTACAACATTTTCCTGAAAACTGGCACATGTTTGGTTGTTGTTGTTTTTTTGCAAAACTGTGCCATATGGGTTTGTTTAACCACCACTGTCTTCGCTTAATGATCACTATGTTCATTTTATGACCATTGCATTTGCTTAACGATCACTGCAGAAAAAGATCATACAATTGCATCAAGTCGTGCAATGGATGCATTTTATAATTGTTGCAACCTACAGAAGGCTTCCATTACAGTCATAACTCGATGATAACCTTTAAGGTAAAGGTAAAGGTTCCCCTTGCATAGTCGTTCCTGACTCTAGGGGGCAGTGCTCATCTCCATTTCAAAGCCAAAGAGCCTGTGCTGTCCGAAGACTTCTCCGTGGTCTTGTGGCTGGCATGACCAAATGCCAAAGGCGCATGGAGCGCTGTTACCTTCCCATCAAAGGTGGTCCCTATTTTTCTACTTGCATTTTACATGCTTTCGAACTGCTAAGTTGGCAGAAGCTGAGATAAGTAACAGGATCTCACTCCGTTATGTGGTGCTAGGTATTCGAACTGCCGACCTTTCTGATCGTCTTAGCCACTGAGCCACCACCTCCCTCAAGAGAAGGTATAACCTGTACTAGTTTTTAAAATTGTTTTTCAGTTGCATCAGATGTTCATGTCTGGTGGTGCAGATGTTTTGCATAGGTAGTCCTTGACTTACAACTGCAACTGAGCCCAAAATTTCTGTTGTTAAATGAGACATTTGTTAAGGGAGCTTTGCCCCATTTTACGACCTTCCTTGCCACAGCTGCTAAGAGAATCACTGCAGTCGTTCATTTAGTAATCCAGTTGTTAAGTGAATCTGATTTTCCCCCATTACGTTTGCTGGTCAGGAGGTCACAAAAGTTGATCACGTGACCCTGGGACACTGCAGCCATCATAAGTATGAATCAGTTGCCAAGCAACTGAATGTAAATCACATGACTGTGGGGATGTTGCCATTGTAATAAAGTGTGAAAAAAGGTCGTAAGTCGCTTTTTTTCAGTGCCATTGCAACTTTGAACAGTCAATAAACAAACCGTTGTAAGTCAAGGACTACCTGTAGTCATTTAATGTAAGCACCACCTCTGAAACAAATAACCATGTGGTACAACACTTCAATCAGGACCAGAGCTAGTGTAGGATTCAGTGGTGGGTTGCAGGCGGAATGCTCCGGTATGTGCGTACCGGTGCCTGCTGGAAGCAGCAGCAGTGCTTTGGAGGGCCCGCCTGCCCGCCATCATTCCTACCTGTATTTGAAGGAAACAGGCCATTTGCGCATGCATGTGCAGCATACGGGGCCTGCGCAATGCTTGCCAAGCAGCTGGTGTGCATGCCCGGCTCCTGTTGCAGCATGCCGGTTGCAACGGGAGCAGAGACCCACCACTGATAGGATTATGTCATGTGTAATCCAATGCATCCCAGGGTGAGCTAAGCTGGTTCTGCAGAACTCTGTCTCCATCATCCTACATACACGCGCGCACACACACACACACACACAGAGTAGAGGGCAAAGATCATCAGCATGGAGCACTGCTTCATCAATATTTCATGATTTACAAAGTGACAGAATTCTGCCTTATTTAATCAGAAATTCCCCGTGGTAATTCCTGCTTGGTCAAGTTATCCCTCCACATAGTGGCAGCCTGAATATTGACTGATCTCTCTTCCGCATTTCTAATTGATGAAATCTCTTCCCTTTTAGAAAACAAAGAGGCTGATAATATTTGTAGCAGGAGAGGAGTAATGGTCATTTTCTAAAACAGGAGGATTAAGAAGGGGAAAGAAGGAAGTCGGGATGGATGCCAGGATTCTTGGGAGTTTGAAAAGAGGTCATTGTGAGCCACATCTTCAAAACTCCAACAGTTCCCCAATGAGTGGTAGGACATCCAAGCTGGAAGGAGATTGGGGAAAGATTATTCCTTCTTCTAATGCAGTCCTAGGTTGCATCAACAGAGGGATAGTTTCAAGATCAGATAACCTGATAATACCATTTTATACACCACCGGTGGAGGCCAGACTTGGAATATTGCATCCAGTTCTGATCACCATGATGTAAAAAAGATGCGGAGACCCTAGAAAGAGTGCAGGGGAGACCAATAAAGATGACAAGTCATCTGTGGGCTAAACCATAAGACAAATGGTTGAGGAAACTGGGTTTGCTAGTCTAACAAAGAGAAGGACTAGAGATTCTATGATGATTGTCTTCCAGTACTTGAGGGGCTGACACAGAAAAGAAAGAGTCAACCTATTCTAGGCTGCATCAACAGCGGGATAGAATCAAGATCATGTGAAGTGTTAATACCACTATATAATGCCTTGATAAGGCCACACTTTGAATACTGCATTCAGTTTTGGTCGCCATGTGGAGACTCTAGAAAGAGTGCAGAGAAGAGCAACGAAGAGGATTAGGGGACTGGAGACTAAAACATATGAAGAACGGTTGCAGGAATGGGTATGTCTAGTTTAATGAAAAGAAGGACCTGGGGAGACATGATAGCAGTCTTCCAATATCTCAGGGGTTGCCACAAAGAAGAGGGAGTCAAACTATTCTCCAAGGAACCTGCGGGCAGAACAAGAAGCAATGGGTGGAAACTAATCAAGGAGAGAAGCAACTTAGAACTGAGGAGAAATTTCCTGAGAGTTAGAACAATTAATCAGTGGAACATCTGGCCTCCAGAAGTTGTGAATGCCCCAACACTGGAAGCTTTTAAGAAGATGTTGGACAACCATTTGTCTGAAACGGTATAGGGTTTCCTGCCTAAGCAGGGGGGTTGGACTAGAAGACCTCCAAGGTCGCTTCCAACTCTGCTATTCTATTCTATTCTCCAAAGCACCTGAGAGCAGGACAAGCAGTAACAGGTGGAAGATAATTAAAAAGAGAACCAACTTAGAATTGAGGAGAAATTTCCTGACAGTGGGAATGATTAACCAGTGGAACAAACTCCATCCAGAACTTATGGGAACTCCATCACTGGAGGGTTTAAAGAAAAGATTGGACAGCCATTCGTCCCGAATGGTATAGAGTCTCCTGACTCAGCAGGGGGTAGGAATAGAAGGTTTCCAAGGTCCCTTCCAGCCCTATTATTCTATTTCCTATGTTCTTGGAAATGTCACTTATAGATGGGAGATGCAGTCAAATTATAATGTTGCCTTATTATTATTATTATTACTACTTGATCAGTACAGAACAATTTCTTACCTTTAGACATACTGGGAGTTAGGTATTGGATGGATTCGTCCCATCCTTTTTTGTATTATGTATTTATTCATTTAACAGATTTATATGGCCACCTAATTCACACACAGATTTACACGGCTTACAACAAATGGCCTGTGATTTGGGTTTGCAAATAAGAACTAGGCCAAAAGGAGCAGGAGATGATAGGATCAACACCAGCACTATCCAGTATTAGGTAAACATAGAATAATAGGGTTGAAAGCAGGGGTAGGATTCAGCCAGTTCTGAGCGGTTCTAGCAAACGGGTAGTTCTGGTGAGCATTTGGCCCCATCCCTATGCTTACCTGTCCTATAATTCCCTGGTTTTTTAGCTCAGCTGATTCACGCAGAACAAGAGGATTGCCATGCATCAGCTGTTTTACTCACAGGCACTGACATAGAAGGTAAGTTCTGAAGCTTTAAAAGATTTGTTTTTTGAATGCTGCACGTATGCATTCACCAAACCAGCTGTTAAACCGGTTGCATCCCACCACTGGTTAAAAGGGTCCTTGGAAGTCTTCTAATCTAACCTCCTACTCAAGCAGGAGACACTATACCACTCCGGACAAATGGTCTCTGATTCTTTTTCCTATGGTCTTCACTTTTCCTATTCTGTCACCTGTGAGTTATAAAAATGTTGTAAAAGAAAAGCAGAAGTCGTTTCTTTATATTTCTTCTTTCTTCCTTTTTTCTGTATTTTATCCTTCCTTCCTCCTCCCCTCCCCTTCCCCCTTCCTCTCATATTAGTTTCTGTTAGCTTTTAATCTTTCTTGTTCAAAAATTTAATAAATTTATTGAAAGAAAAAAGAAAGAAAGAAAAAAGAAAGAAAGAAAAAAGAAAGAAAAAAGAAAGAAAGAAAGAAAGAAAGAAGAAGAAGGAAGGAAGGAAGGAAGGAAGGAAGGAAGGAAGGAAGGAAGGAAATGAAACAGATATTTGGATTCATGGATAAGGATTATCAAGATAGCATGGGAATTCCCTCAATACATCCCCCATATTGTTATGCATCTCTGTTGCTCTCTTGTCAATTAATTCTTTCCTTCATAATGGTTATATACATTGAGGAAAAATATTTCATTTAGGCCTGCTGCCTGTTGGAGTTGAGAATGAGAGGGTTTATACCTTCTCTTGGGCTTTGCACTTGAACTTCCTGTTCCTGTGCAAGAACATGTATTCTGTTGACTGTTGGAGGGGTCATAGCTGGCTCTGTGAGTTGTCTGAGCTAAGCTTGGTTGAAGTTTGGAGAGTGACGCAATGTCTTTAGGAGATTGTGCAGTGTGGTGAATTCTGCTGCTAGATGGGTAGAGGGCTAATCCTATTATGTCCTGAAGAATCATGTCTTAATCTCATCACCCTGGAGCTGAAGGTCTTTTGTTTTGTGGATGGGCTGGCCCAATCTTTCTCAATGGGCACAAAATATCTGTTCTGACCTAGTCTTCTTGAGACAGTAAAAAGCATACGCTTAGTCCCAAAAACCCTCTTTTTATTTCAAAGGCTGTGAATTATGTTCATTCACAGCCCATTATGAATCACAAATAGTTTGTAAAGAGTCCAACAGAAGTCTGCCAAAGTCTTTCGGGATAAAGCTGATAAGCACCCACCTTTATCTCCCTTGAAACACTGCAAAAGACCTAATTGCCAATTAGCTTTGCAAGGCCACATGGAGCACAGAATCAAAACAGAGCTTCAGAATCTAAACCGACCAGAACGAACTAAGTTGCTTCCTGCAAAGGCTCACATGCCTTTGCTCCTCCTTTACGTCCTATGGGAGGAGCTAATCACCACCAAGCCTTACTCCCAGATCGTCCCTTTTGTCTTAACTGTTCTTGCCTTCTGGCAGCTCTGCGCATGCACGCACTGGGAACAGGCTGTTCCTCTGCCTCACTGATGTCTGACTCTGGAGGCTCCAGAGGCAGCACATAACTCCCAAATGGCCTTGGCCCCCTCTCTGCCTCCGACGCAGAACCCTCATCAGAGCCTTCCCCAGACTCCAGGACTGGCCCATGTCCCTACCCAACCTCCTCACTGTCCGACTCTGCTGCCAGGCCCTGGTGGACATCAACAATATCTGCTAGGGTAGAAGGGAACTGGGGCTCTGAGATTCCATCCCCCTTAAGATTTTTATTTCTCTTTTAGGGGAAATATTTTATCCTGCCTTTTAAAATATTTCTCAAAATATTTCATTCTTCTAGGAGAGGGGTGGGTGCTAACTTCCTACAATGCCTTTTACAGCTTGATGTCAAATTGAACTTCGTTAGTTCAGTTTGGGCTGTTTTGGTAACGCAAACGTGCTGTGAAAAACCAGCAAATGTTCCCCAATTGTCAAGTGTCACTGCAATCTGAATTTAGAAGCCATTGGCAGCTTCTCAGAAAGGCCTATTATCACATCAGCTGTTACCAAGAGAATAGGGATAATTACTATAAATTTACTACATAAAACAAAATAAATATCTGAGGGGAAAAAAGTCTGTTGTGATGCTGAGGGCACACATGTGTACGTTGCTCTCAATTGTCACAGTGACTCAAGATGCTCCTGCAAGAACAGAGAAAAGCAGGAAGATTGCAAGAGTACTAGGACTGGAGTGCAGTTATCCAGGCGGCCATTAGATGGCAGTATAAAATGGAAACTTCTCTATGTCTTTTTACTCCACCTAGAGGACAAATGCATTTCTACACAAAGAGCCGAGGTGGCGCAGTGGTTAACATGCAGTACTACAGTTCAAATCTCACCAGGCTCGAGGCTGAGTCAGCCTCCCATCCTTCCAAGGTCGGTAAAATGAGAACCCAGATTGTTGGGGGCAATAGGCGGACTATAACCTCTTAGAGAGAGCTGGAAAGCAATGGAAAGCGATATATAAGTCTTAAGTATTATTGCTATCGCAACTTGGACTAAATTCTACTTGGTCTGAGCTTCTTCCATTGTCTTTTTGTTGAGCATTAAACCTGAATTCCTTTAAATGGGATATTAGGTACTTGTTCTTCCCCATCTAGAAACTTAGTTTAAGAAATGGATTTTGGCTAACTATTTTTTTGGGGGGGAAAGTAAGTTAAATATGCTCAAAATGGGGAGATAAAGAATGAGGAGGACAATTTTTTTACTGTATGTAAGGAGTAGTAAAAAGGTAGCTCTTGACTTACAACCACAATCGAACCCCAAATTTCTGTTGCTAAGCAAGACATGTGTTAAGTGCCACAGTTGTCAGTGAATCACTGCAGTTGAGTTTGTAAGCTGGTTGTTAAGTGAATCTGGCTTCCCCATTGACTTTGCCTGTCAAAAACTCACAAAAGGTGATCACATGATCCCAGGACACTGCAACCGTCATAAATGTGAGTTAGTTGCCAAGTGTTTTTATCATGTGACCATGAGAATGCTGCAGTGGTCGCAAATGTGAAAAATAGTCATAGGTCACTTTTTTTCCAGTGCTGTTGTAACTTTGAACAGTCACTAAACAAACATGTTGTAAGTCGAGGACTACCTGCAGTTAAAAACAGAAGGGAAGGGACCTTCGTAAGCATTTTAGCTACTGAATAAGATTCATCCAGGCATTTGCTTTATGTGCCTTGATGGCCGATAGTTACTTGAGCAGAAGGTAAAACCAGTAGATTAACAAATGAGTTGTAAGAGACCTTATGGGTCATCTAGTCCAACCCCCTGCTCAACCAGGTTTCTGTAGCTGAGCGCAAGTAGTCTGAAGGTTTTGTGAATGGAGAACAGATTGGCAAGGAAGAAAGGGATGGAGAAGGCAGATGGGGAACAGTTTCATTTGGGGTAACTACTTTGGCTTTCAAGATCAACATCCCTACTTCTTCAGGATAGTAATAGCAATAGCATTTGGATTTATATGCCACTTCACAGTGCCTTACTGCCCTCTCTAAGCGGTTTACAGAGTCAGCATATTTCCCTCAACAATCTGGGTCCTCATTTTACCCACCTCGGGAGAAAGGAAGGCTGAGTCGACATTCAGATGGTCGGGATTGAATTGAATCGCATCTTGGCTGTGGGCAGAATTTGCCTGTAATACTGCACTTTCACCACTGCACCACCAGGGGTCACTCTGGATGATGCTCATAGCTCCTCATTGGTGAATTTCTCTCTGTTCTTACTCCTTCTGGGAAAGCCGCCACCAATCCGCATGCATTCTGTGAAGACATGTGGTTTTCATTGATACATTTTTGCATGAGCCTCTGTTAAGATGATTTTCTGACTGGCTGGTCCCAAAGGAGACCAACATTTGCAAGATGGTGGATACAGCACTTTAACCCAAGTCCTGCATATACAAAAAGGCTGCGGTTTAGACCCCAGAGTTACCTTGAGATAAAATGGGTGGCCTATAAATTCAAAAAGTAAGTAAGTAAGTAAGTAAGTAAGTAAGTAAGTAATATCAGTAGCAATAGCAATAGCACTTAGACATATACTGCTTCATAGTGCTTTTACAGCCCTCTCTAAGCAGTTTATACAGAGTCAGGCTATTGCCCCCCACAATCTGGGTCCTCATTTTACCCACCTCTGAAGGAGGGAAGGCTGACTCAACCTTGAGCCTGGTGAGATTTGATCTGCCAAATTGAAGGCAGCCGGCAGTCAGCAGAAGCAGCCTGCAGTACTGCATTCTAACCACTGCGCCATCATGGCTCTTGGTGGCGCAGTGGTTAGGTTGGAAATCAACATCTTTTAATCAAGACAGCCTATTAATATTATGCAACAAATAAAGGAATATGTCTTGATAAACAAGAAAATACTGTATTACAGCAGTGATCCTCTAACACAGGGGGCCTCCAAATTTGGTGACTTTAAGACATGGCTGGCTGAGGAATTCTAGGAGTTAAAGTCCACAAGTCTTAAAGTCACCAAGTTTGGAGAGTCCTCTTTTAATATATTATACTATAATCTAAAAATAAATAAACTTGTCTCCTTGGGAGGAATATAACTGTCCCTCTGATGTCCACTTATCCAATCCCAAAAATTTAATCATTGCTCACAGAGAAGGCAAAATATTTTCTCAAGAGCTGCTCGACTGCATGTATTATTGGGATCATTTATATATTACTAGCTGATAACCTGGCATTTCCCAGGTATTTAAAGACATCAAAGCATTTGTCTGACAGAGAGCTATTGAGAGGGGCCTTTCTTCCCCCCATTCCCATGCCCATCATCCCTGCCCTCTCCCTTCCCCCTCCCATGTGCTCCTCTTACCCACCCTGTCTATGATCCTGGCACTTTGCTCCAAATCCATCAGGCGCTTCCCCATTGGTCCACTTGAGGATGAACATCACGGCTGGCTTTCCCGGCATCACAAACAATTGCCATTCTAGGATGTCGCACTCACTCTTCTTAATGGCCCAGGCTCGCCCTTCTCCCTCCCATGACATCACAAACAATTGTCACTCTAGGAAGCCCTACCCTGTCTCCTTAACAGGCCAGGCATTCCAGAGTTATGCTGGAACACACACAGAGAGATACAGGCACACAAACACCCCCACCCCCACACACCAGGGGTATCTTATCCCCACAGTATTTTTTTTCCAGAGGGTAAGTCATTTGTGTACCAATTTTGGTTGAAATTGCTCAAGGCGCTCCAGAGTTATGCTGGAACATACATACATACACACGTACATATGTACAACCATATAGCAGATAGATAGATAGATAGATAGATAGATAGATAGATAGATAGATAGATAGATAGATAGATAGATAGATAGATAGATAGATAGATAGATAGATAAGATATAGAAGAAGAAGATAGAAGAAAAAAAGATTAACGCTTTGCTTTTATTCATATCTGAATTACTGGTTGGAATATGGCACTTCCTATTATAATAACATCTCTCTTGAGGTGAGTCAAGATTTTGGGATCTATGTAAAATGAATTTAACATTAATTCCACCTTGGATGGGATGCTTTCTCTAGTTATTCTCCCCTTATTATTTATTTCCAAGACATCCATTCTCTTTGTTTGGTTGCCAGTAGGACATTTAGGAGTGTTCTCCTATTAAAAATCCATATTTCTGCCAAGTCTTTGCTTAGCATCATTCTGCCTAAAGCGGTTTATTCTGTTCACTGTTTTTAGCCCTGTGTGTTGCAATGAAGTATGATACAGTAAAGTTACAAGTAGCTAGTAGAAGATCATCATTACAGCTGTGAAAGAAACCCTCCGAAGGCTTTTACACTAAAATAATTAGTATTGATTTGCTCCAATAAATTAGAGCCAGTGGGGGTTCAACAGCCCGGGCTTAGCGGTGTGTGTGTGTGTGTGTGTTCGAAACACGTTTAGCGTTGCCATTTGAATTAATTTAGACTGTTCCCAACTAGAAAAGAATGTTCTGAAACAGAAAAAATTATGGAGGGAACTCCTTGGCAATCAGAGAAAATGTTAAATTGTCAAGTTCATTCTACATGGGGCCCTGATGGAGCTGGTTAATAGAGAAGGAGAAGATTCCCACCTTCACTCCATTTAGTTATTGAATCATTTGTTTCCAGCTTTTGGTTAATTTCAATATTTTAATTTGACTGTGTAATGTTTCTATAATAATCATTTTATTTTGTGTTTTATGGCATTATAAACTGCCCAGAATCACTCAACAGTGAGATGGGCAGCACAGAAATTTAATAAATAAACAAACTAGTCTGAGAAACCAGACTTATTTTTCTCCAGTACTAAAATCATTTAAAATTAATGCTGGCTTTCACATAATTGTCAAGATTTTAGTTACATATTCACTTCTCTAAGCATTCTTGTTGGCAGCTGACTGGTGATAGTAATAGCAATAGCATTTGGACTTATATATCTCTTCACAATGCTTTTCAGCCCTCTGTAAGTGGTTTACAGAATTAGCATATTGCCCCCAACAATTTGGGTCTTCATTTTACCAATCTCGGGAGGATGGAAGGCTGAGTCGACATTGAGCTGGTCGGGATTGAACCAAATCGAATCTTGGCTGTGGGCAGATATTGCTTGTAATACTGCACTTTCACCACTGCACCACCAGGGGTCACTCTGGATGATGCTCATAGCTCCTCATTGGTGAATTTCCCTCTGTTCTTATTCCTGGAAAAGCCGCCACCAATCCCCTTGCATTGTGTAGGCGGGTTTTTGAAGACATGTGGTTTTCATTGATAAATTTTTGCATGAGCCTCTTTTAACGTCCAGTTGATGATTTCCTGGCTGGCTGGTCCTAAAGGAGACCAATATCTGCAAGATGGTGGATACAGCATTTTGACCCTAGTCCTGCATGTACAAACAGGGTGTGGTTTAGACCCCAGAGTTACTTTGAGATAAAATAGGCGGCCTATAAATTCATTCATTCATTCATTCATTCATTCATTCATTCATTCATTCATCCAATCAATCAATCAATCAATCCACTGTGACATTGTGGCCATCATCTTGCAGGTTTTGATCCCAATTGCAAATCTTCCTGGTAGGGTTATTATGGATTGGATAGAGCAGGAAATAATAAATAAATAAATAAATGGCTGCCTAAATAAAAACCAGGGCTGATATAGTTGGACAAGTAGAAGTCATACAAGGGCTCAACAGTGGTATTCAGCAGGTTCTGACCAGTTCTGGAGAACCGATAGTGGAAATTTTGAGTAGTTCAGAGAACAGGCAAATACCACCTCTGACTGGCCCTGACCCCATCTATTCTCTGCCTCCAGAGTCCCAGCTGATTGGGAGGCAATGGGGATTTTGCAGTAACCTTCTCCTGCCACCCCCGTCAAGCCACGCCCACCGAACTGGTAGTAAAAAAAAATTGAATCCCACCACTGTGTCATAATCACATTCTTTCCCCCATCTTCTGACCATTACTTAGTGGTCCTCTGGATGTTGCCACTTAGATATAGTGGATGTCAGGAAACATCCATTTATTCAGAAAGCAAATTAAGAGATCATAGACTCATAAAAGGGGACAGTTTTTTTTTATTCAGATGGCAAAATAGTGATAGGGAACCCTTTTATTCTCCATAGCCTGGCAAATCTGCTTTCTTTCTGTTACAATAAAATCTCTGTTGAGGTGACGTTTTGGGATCTATGTAAATTGAATTCAACACAGTGGTAGGATGCTGCTGGTTTAACAACCGGTTTGGTGGTCACGTGTTTCACGTCTGCGCCCATCGCTTTGCGTGTGCCTGTCCTGATGCATGCTGGGTGCACTCCTGCCCATTCTGTGAGATATGACAAAGTTGACATGCTGTGAGTCTCATCATGTCACCTGGCGGAATCCAGGAGCTGCAGCTTCTCCGTCGTAGCTTCTCCTGCCCATCGGAATAGCATCCCCCAAGATCCAGATCTCCCCATCCTGGCCTGCCTTTCAAGCGGCTCTGAAAACCAGGACTGTCTCCCAATCCTGGCTTGTCCTTGTTTTTGGTTGCTCAGTTTCTGCAATATGTTTTTATTACATTTTATCCTTTCTGATGGCTGTTTGTGATGTTTCACTGGGCAGCCCCTCGGAGTCATGTGTTGAGTGGGAAGCCGTCTCAATTAAATTATAAACAAGGAAATGCAAACAATCTGGGATGCATCTGTGCAAAAGATCCCTTTCATGCCAGCCACAGGAAAATCTCAACTCCCTCACTTTCTCCATCACAAAATTAGAATAGAGTAGAGTAGAGTAGAATAGAACAGAATAGAATACAGTAAGTAGAGTAGAATATAATAGGATAGAATAGAATAGAACAGAACAGAATAGAGTAGGTAGAGTAGAGTAGAGTAGAGTAGAGTAGAGTAGAGTAGAGTAGAGTAGAGTAGAGTAACTAAAATAGAGTAGAGTAGAGTAGAATAGAACAGAATAGAACAGAACAGAGTAGAGTAGAATAGAATAGAATAGAATAGAATGGAGTAGAATAGAATAGAGAGAGTAGAGTAGAGTAGAGTAGAGTAGAACAGAACAGTGTAGAGTAGAATAGTAGAGTAGAGTAGAGTAGAGTAGAATAGAATAGAATAGAATAGAATAGAATAGAATAGAATAGAATAGAATAGAATAGAATAGAATAGAATAGAATAGAATAGAATAGAATTCTTTATTGGCCAAGTGTGATTGGACACACAAGGAATTTGTCTTTGGTGCGTATGCTCTCAGTTTACCAAAAAAAAAAAAAAGACAAGATACATTCATCAAGAACCATAAAGTGAGAATACAGGACCCTGAAGGGGAATAGATGATTTTAAAGGCATAATGCCACAACCGGCAAGATTTGTTCTCCAAGTACTTATTCTGTGGCCCTCCAAAAATAAAACAACAACAACAACAAACCCCATGGTGTAAACTTTACATTGTTTGACAAAATAAAATAAGATAAATTAAAATAACAAAATAAAAAATAAATAAAGTAAAATAACAAAATAAAAAAAATAACTTAAATAAAATAACAAAATTGAAAAAATAAAATAAAATCATAAGATAAAGTAGGCGAAGACTTCAATAACTTTAACACAGGGGTCCCCAAACTTTAAGACCTGCGGACTTCAACTCCCAGAATTCAGCTCTGCTGGCGGGAGAATCCTGGGAGTTAAAGTCCACAAGTCTTAAAGTTGCCAAGATTGATGTGCATTAATACATCTGTTTTACTTTAGCCTTGCTGCAATCCATGATAAAAAAAATTACAAATGCATCTTTTCTGATTTGGCTCATCGCTCTATCTCTTCCCTTGCTCTGGAGGCCTCAACCTTTGATAAATCACTTTTTTTTAAAAAAAAAGTTTGCTGATTTGTTAGAAAAAGGTTGTGCGTGCCAGCCATGGGGCTTGAAACCTTGAGGGGGATTTGTGAAATCTTCATGTGCGGCTGAAAACAGCCTTGATGGATTTAGAGTTATGAAAATTGAACGAGCAAATTAGCAAATGCTGAAAGGTTGGATTTTTTAAATTAATGAATTGCAGAAAACAGGTAGTAGTTAACATCTGGTTCTTCTGACATGGTGCATTATATTTGTGGGTGATATAAGTATCTATGGAAGTTACACAGAGAGAGGGGGGGCAAACATATCATTTATTTATTAGATGTTTAAAATGCGGCCTTTATTCCTTTATAAGTACAAGTAGTCCTCAGCTTACAACAGTTTATTTAGTGTCCTTTCCAAGTTACAGCGGCACTGAAAAAAGTGACTTATGATTGTTTTTCACACTTTCCACCATTGCAGCATCCCAATTGGTGACATGATCAAAATTTGGACACTTGGCAACTGGTTATGACGGTTGCAGTGTCCCGGGATCACGTTATTCCCCTTTTGTGACCTTCTGACAAGCGAAGTCAATGGGGAAGCTGGATCCACTAAACAAGCTTGTTTCTAGCTTAACGGCTCCAGCAATTCACTTAGCAACCTTTGCAGGAAAAGTCATAACATGGGGCAAAGTTCAATGAACAAATCTCTCTTAACAACAGAAATTTTGGGGCCAGTTGTGGATGTAAGTCAAGGAGTAGCTGTAAATCAAGGTACTGAATATACCTAATGTTTCTCCCTCTTATTTCCCCCCCACAACAATGTTGTAAAGGTGCATTTTGGAGAGAGAAGAGGACTGGTCAAAACCACTTAATTGGCTTTCAGTCGCCTAAGACAGGACTAGAACTCACCATCTCCTGGTGTTTGGCCTAAAGTCACCCAGCTGGCTTTCATACCTGAGGCGGGACTAGAACTCCCAGTCTCCTGGGGATTGGCCTAGTCACCCAGTTGGCTTCCATGCCTAAGGAGGGATTAGGAGGGAACTCAAGAGTGTCCAGTTTTCTAGCTTCCTGCTTTGTTTTTTTTTTAAAAATATAATACAATAAAATAGCAGAGTTGGAAGGGACCTTGGAGGTCTTCTAGTCCAACCCCCTGCCTACCGTTCCAGACAAACGGCTATCCAACATCTTCTTAAAGACTTCCAGTGTTGGGGCATTCACAACTTCTGGAGGCAACTTCTGTTCCACTGATTAATTGTTCTAACTAAATAAAACAGTCCTGGGAAATACAAGCTAACATCATTGCTTAGTCCTTCCCCCATTTTACCCACATCATATTTGGGTCAGCCATGGTTGGCTTCCCCTGCCTTTTTAATGCTAACTATCATCCCTATTTGTGACATGCTTGTGCAACAGATGCTGAAAGATGCAGGTGGGAGGGGGAGGGCTGCAAATACTTCGAACAGTGACAACTTCTTAAAATAGCCTGCATGTGTGAATTTCTGTCACTAGCCAGGACCCCCCCACCCACCCATTCCCCGGGGGTGGCGAGGGGTCGAGTTGCCCCCCCTCCTTTGCATTATTCAACCCAGCCGAGATGCTGAACCGAAAAAAAATGGCTCCGTTTGGGAGGAATATCTCCCGTTGTCCCAATTTGAGGGCTGGCTTCGCCCCTCCCCAACCAGGAAGGCAGCTGCGCGCCCCCTCGCCCACCTCACCCATTGCAAAACATTAGAGGGAGCCCCTGGCCTTTAGGGGAAGGGAAGGAGAAAGGACAGGCCCCTCCTGGGGTCGACTTCACTTCCCCCCCTCACCATCTGGCTGGACGGTGGAATTTTGTAATTTGCTCCTGGTGTGTGTGTGTGTGTGTGTGTAAAAATGGAGAAAAAAAAGGGGGGGGAGGCAGAAGAAACCAGAATTCGGCACCTGGCATGAGGAATCTGTTAGCCTTGAACTTCTGGTGTTATGGTGACAGGTTTAAATATGATTGCTTCAGAGTTAAGCTCTTTTCACTCTGTGCGAAAATCAGACCTTGAGTCCATCATTCAGTTTTTTGGGGGCACTTAAAAGAAAGAACGAAAACCGTCTCCTGTTTTGCTGCTTCCTCTGTCTGGAACCGGTTGTCCTGAAGCTACGAAAGTTTCTCTCTCTTCCTCTTCCTCCCTCCCAGCCTCCCCCCAACCCCCCCCCGCCCACCCGCGCCCGCCCACGACAACCTTTGGCCCTTGCATGTCTTTGGCATGCTTGCGTTCCCCCGTTGCCAAGGTGAAAGTATTTGAACATCTGTCCCTGCCTATTTCTCTTCTCCGAGCTGTATTAAATTAAGGAGGCCCTTGTGCTACATTCAAGCAAGGCCTGGCTCAAAAGACCCTTTCTGCTGCTAAGCTGATTGCATTAAGCAGGAGTGAGGGGTGGGAAGGGGCGGGCGGGGGGGGCAGGGGCTGGGGACCATTTGCTGCCGTCTGGCCAACATCCCGACTCTGGACCAAGATGGGTTAATGGAGGCTTTAATGGAGTTGCATTCCAGAACAGGGCCAGGAAATCTTTCTTCCCGGAGCCCATGGGTGGAGTGTTTTGTGGTACGGAGGCAGTCCTCAACGTATGACCACATTTTAAGGACTGGAGCTTCAGTCACGAAGTGACGCGGTCACTAGGCGAGTTGCGCCTGACTTTGCACCCTTTTATTGCCATAGGTTGTAAAGCAAATCACCATAGCGAATCACAAGAGGCACTGAAAACCATTGGACATACGGGCCCATTGCGAAGCAGCCAAAATTTGACAATGTGATCATGGCAGGGGTGGGCTTCAAAAATGTTAGCAAGGGGCTCTCTGCCCGGTTGGGCGTGTCCACAGTGGGCGTGGCCCAGTGGTGGGTTTCAAAAAAATTTGGGACCTCTTCTGTAGGTGTGGCCTGCTTTCCGGATCCACTGGTGGAACCTCTTCTAACTGGTTCAGTACATTTGACGAACCGGTTCTACCGAATAGGTGCGAACTAGTAGGAACCCACCTCTGGCATGGCCTAGTTGGCTTCCTGTACCACAGGGAGGGCATTTTTGCCCTCCCCGGGCCCCGGAGGCTTTCCTTGAGCCTCCGGGAGTGTGGAAATGGTCTCCCCAGGCTCCAGAGGCCCATTTTTTGCCCTCCCTGAGCCTCCATGTGTGCCCTGCACTTACCTGCTCCCAAAACGTGCCGCGTGGGGACCCCTAGGATGGGAAGGGGTAGGAGGAGAGTGGCCAGCCAGGAATGGGATTTGGGGGGGCTCTCCGCACTGCACAGAATCTCACTAGAGTTTCACCCGAACTCCTGCAAGCCCCCAGAAGCCCACCCCTGAGCCATGGGGCATTTCTGCAACAGTCGTAAGCACAAGAGCCACTCGTGAGCCATTATTTCCAGCACAGTTGAAACTTCAAAATGTCATTAAATCCATGGTCACAATTCAAGGACTACTCGTAGCCCAGAACTCAGGGAACATTTGGCTCACATCCTTGCAAGATAAACAGAGCCCTTTCTACGTAATAGAGCTTCCTATCTTTCCCTCAATTGTCAGAAAAATAAGCCAGCCTCCTATGTACCTGCCCTCCATGTGGGCCATTCTCTTGCCTCCTCTTGGCTAATCATCTCATGAACTTATCATAGGGTGACAAACCCTAATGCATTTTCAGAGCCTTGAGGTTGCCCTTGCATGGCATCAGTGCAATTGGGGAGGGGGAAGGTGACTTGAGTTCAGGTGCAGCTAAAGATGATTTAAGCCTGCCTCTCTCATCGGCTGGGGATGAAATGGGACCAGTGTCAGAGGAGATCAGCAGGAAAAGAAAAGATGCTTGTGCAGCTCCCAGGGTCCCTTTAAAGTTTACATGGCGAAAGGAAGGAAGGAAGGAAGGAAGGAAGGAAGGAGGGAGGGAAGGAAGGAAGGAAGGAAGGAAGGGGGAGAAGGGATAGGAAAGAAAGAAAATAAATAAATAAGGAGGGAGGGAGGGAAAGGTGGGGTGGGGCACTCTCCTCCCAAATTGTTGGGTCAGCCTGCACTGTTCCCGTCTTTTTTCCACTCTCCGTGCTTGAGGATCAGGAGTGGGTGGTCCTTGCTCATCGCCTGAGCACTGTCTCTCATGTTCACTGCTTATCCTCTCTTGGCCCCGTTCCTCCCTGGCTACAAGCTGTCCCAATCCTGATAGGCCCTGGCCTGACTCGGCCCTGCTCCTCCCCACATTCATCCGAAGCCCATGAAGCCTCTTCCTCGATCTCCATCAGCTCCTGTTCTGGCTCTGCAGATTCAGAATCCAATGGGGACATGACATTTATGGGTCCAGGCTAACTGAGCAACCATCTCATCTCAATGGTATTGGCCGGTTCCACCTGCATGGACAGAAGAAGCCTGTTGTGGACCCTGTCAGCCTGGCGGATATAGGATAAGAGCCTTTTTCTGTTATGGCTCCTGCCCTCTAAAACATTGTGGCCCCAGAGGTGAGGTCCACTCTCACCCTTTTTGCCTGAAGACCTGGCTTGGCCAACTGGCCTGGAACCCCAACGGGGGCATGTAATTCTGGAGATGGTTAATGGACTAAGATAAGACACACACACACACACCCTCCTGCTCTGTGTGCATTTTCATCCTATTCTTCCCCATCTCTTTGTCTTTGGTGCGTATGCTCTCAGTTTACAAAAAAAAAAAAAAAAGACAAGATACATTCATCAAGAACCATAAAGTGAGAATACAGGACCCTGAAGGGGAATAGATGATTTTAAAGGCATCTTTTTAGTGGACTCCGTAATGCCACAACCGGCAAGATTTGTTCTCCAAGTACTTATTCTGTGGCCCTCCAAAAATAAAACAACAACAACAACAAACCCCATGGTATAAACTTTACATTGTTTGACAAAATAAAATAAGATAAATTAAAATAACAAAATAAAAAATAAATAAAGTAAAATAACAAAATTAAAAAAATAACTTAAATAAAATAACAAAATTTAAAAAATAAAATAAAGTCATAAGATAAAGTAGGCGAAGACTTCAATAACTTTAACACAGGGGTCCCCAAACTTTAAGACCTGCGGACTTCAACTCCCAGAATTCAGCTCTGCTGGCTGGAGAATTCTGGGAGTTAAAGTCCACAAGTCTTAAAGTTGCCAAGATTGATGTGCATTAATACATCTGTTTTACTTTAGCCTTGCTGCAATCCATGATAAAAAAAATTACGAATGCATCTTTTCTGATTTGGCTCATCGCTCTATCTCTTCCCTTGCTCTGGAGGCCTCAACCTTTGATAAATCACTTTTTTAAAAAAAAAAAAGTTTGCTGATTTGTTAGAAAAAGGTTGTGCGTGCCAGCCATGGGGCTTGAAACCTTGGCTTGGCCACCTGGCCTGGAACCCCAACGGGGGCATGTAATTCTGGAGATGGTTAATGGACTAAGATAAGACACACACACACACCCTCCTGCTCTGTGTGCATTTTCATCCTTTTCTTCCCCATCTCTGTTGTTTTTAAACTAATGTAACAAAGTCCCAAGCAGCTCACCTTTTGGGCTAAAGTTTGTAAGAACTGACAAGAAATAGGGATCTCTTTTTCAGACTTTTCTAAATTAATATTTAATTCTTAATTTTCTCAATGTTCTATGATATGGATCTCCACCGATCCGTTATTCGGTTTTATTACTCTATTCTGTTGCTAGTTATTGTTTTGATGGTTTAATGGTTGTTGCTTATTTACCATTTTTCAAAGAATTGTAAGCCACCTAGAATCACTTCCATGTGAGATGCAGGGCATATGAATTTTATATAGATGATAGATAGATAGATAGATAGATAGATAGATAGATAGATAGATAGATAGATAGATAGATAGATAGATAGATAGATAGATAGATAGATATAGTATAGTCTTTATTGTCATTATACAAAATAAATACAATGAAATTGGTTATATGGATGGATGGATGGATGGATGGATGGATGGATGGATGGATGGAAGATGAGAGAGAGAGAGGGAGGAGGAAGGGAGAGAGGGATGATACAGATGGATGGATGGATGGATGGATAGATAGATAGATAGATAGATAGATAGATAGATAGATAGATAGATAGATAGATAGATAGATAGATAGATAGATAGATAGATATAGTATAGTCTTTATTGTAATTATACAAAATAAATACAATGAAATTGGTTGGATGGACGGATGGATGGATAGAAGATGATAGAGAGAGAGGGAGGAGGAAGGGAGAGAGGGATGATACAGATAGATAGATAGATAGATAGATAGATAGATAGATAGATAGATAGATAGATATAGTATAGTCTTTATTGTCATTATACAAAATAAATACAATGAAATTGGTTATATGGATGGATGGATGGATGGATGGATGGATGGGTGGATGGAAGATGAGAGAGAGAGAGGGAGGAGGAAGGGAGAGAGGGATGATACAGATGGATGGATGGATGGATGGATAGATAGATAGATAGATAGATAGATAGATAGATAGATAGATAGATAGATAGATAGATATAGTATAGTCTTTATTGTCATTATACAAAATAAATACAATGAAATTGGTTGGATGGATGGATGGATGGATGGATGGATAGAAGATGATAGAGAGAGAGGGAGGAGGAAGGGAGAGAGGGATGATACAGATAGATAGATAGATAGATAGATAGATAGATAGATAGATAGATAGATAGATAGATAGATAGATAGAGTTAGAGAGACACACACAAACGGCACACATGCAGAGTTTTCTTTGAATTTCTTTCTGCAGCACAGATCTCCCAGGATTTGAAATGGACACCTAACATTACAACCATCTTTAAAAAGGCACAATGAAGAATGTTCTTCCTGCGTCAACTCAGAAAGTTCAGCTTTTCCAAGGAGTTGCTGACACAATTCTACCAAGGAATTATTGAGTCCACCATTTGTACCTCAATAACTGTCTGGTTTGGCACAGCAACCAAACACGACAGGTAAAGACTTGGACGGATAGTTAGGACTGCAGAAAAGACAATTGCAATCAGCCTGCCTTTCACTGAGGACCTGTACATTGCACCTGTACAGACCCCTCACATCCTGGGCACAAATTGTTTCAACTCCTCCCCTCAGGATGCCGCTATAGCAATGGTGGGTTTCAATTTATTTTACTACAGGTTCTCTCGTATGCGCGTCTCCCCCTCCCGCCACCACCACTACCGGTTCGCCTGATCCGGGGCCAACCAGCAGAAACCCACCTCTGTGCTATAGGCATTGCATGCCAAAAGAATTAGACACAGAGCTAGCTTCCCCCACCCCCACCCCCCCAATGCCATCCCTCTGCTAAACAACTAATTCCCACAGCACTGTCTTATGCCTAAGGATACTTAACCATGTGACAGGGCTGTATTGCTATTATTTTTTTCATCTTTTGCATTGCCTACTCCTATGGGTATATTCTGACTATCACTTTGTTGGTTGTATCTTATGATTTATGACCTATGACTTATCACTTTGTTGCTTGTATGTACACTGAGAAGCTTATACACCGGAGAAAAATTCCTTGTGTGTCCAATCACATTTGGTCAATAAAGAATTCTATTCTATTCTATTCTATTCTATTCTATTCTATTCTATTCTATTCTATTCTATTCTACTCTACTCTACTCTACTCTACTCTACTCTACTCTACTCTACTCTACTCTACTCTACTCTACTCTACTCTACTCTACTCTATTCTACTCAGAGATGGTATTTAGCCAGTTCTTACCGGTGCAGGCGAAGCGGTAGCATTTGCTGCTGAAGGTTCTGCCCACCCATCCTGATGTAATGTACGACCTTTTGTGCATGCGCAGAAGGCAGTGCATGTGCGCAGAAGGCGGCACGTGCGAGCAAAGCTAGCATGCACATGAGCTCACATTTGCAAACGGCAGCAAAGCTAAGTGAATCCAACCACTGATTCTATTCTGTTCTGTTCTGTCCCGTTCCATTCTACTTTTGATTTAGTTCAGAGGGTTAATTCTAACCAGCAGCAGCTTCAACAGAAACATCTCCAGTTTCCCACTAGTAGAAGCAGCAATGCAGATGATAGAACTGTAGGAAAATGAACTTTTGATGGAGCAATCTGTGCCACTTGAGCTTCAGTATGAACTAACCTGATCTCAGCCTCCACTAATGTTCTAGATGAAGAGAAAACTGACCTCCAGATTTCATTCTTCTTAATTTTGTCGTGCATAGTTTAGAAAAATGCACAAAAAACTTGGGAAGCATAATATCTGATTACAGTCAGAAGGTACATTACAAAGCATTTATAAAGCAGGATTTTATGAGAAAGAATAATAACAAGGACACATTTAATTAGAATTTTTCATAAAAGGATAGTGCCATGAAAAAAACAGGTTTATGCAATGTAGAATTGGAAGGAGGTGCTGTAAGGACAGAAGCATGGATTAGAAAAAGAAAAACATTCTTCTTCCTAGAAGAGAATATATATGGTTCAGGGTGGAACTTTGGAATGCTTTCTGAACTTGGTTATTTCTTTGCAGACATTTCATTACCCATCTAGGTAACATCGTCAGTGTTAGTGAATGTGGAATTTGCTCCATGTTTACATACAGTTTATATACATCACCTGGCAGTGTTGATGAAAATGTTTTGCTGGTTCCTTGATTAGGGTATTATTTTCTGCTTGATTGTCTGGTGTTAATTTCTGCTAATATGGATGTTGGCTGCTGGAGTGTTTTGGTTTCCTACTTAAGCTTTTTTTTAAATTGTCTGTGTGTGTGTGTGTGTGTTTTCATAGATTTATATATATGATCTATCTATCTCATCTATATCTATATATCATTTATATCTATATTTGTATCATCATCTATATCTATATCCATTATATCTACTACATATATATATATATATGTCACAACCCCTGGTATGCCCAAATATGGGAGGAAGGTCACACTTCCATTCTCTGTCCTTCGGCTCGTCACAAGAGACCATTCAGACAGAAACCCAATATTTTTTTACTGTTGCCTTTTTGTTACATTTGTTATATTTATGCTGATAAATAAATAAAGGGAGACTAGTATAGATCTATTTCTATAAATCTATAAATATAACATACATACATACATACATACATACATACATACATACATACATACATACATGTTTGTTGTATTTGTGCTGATAAATAAATAAAGGGAGACTAGTATAGATCTATTTCAAGCTATTTAGCTCTCATCAGCTAGCCATACCCTTACTGGGAATCGAACCTGGGCTATATTACATAGTAGGCAGACATCTTAGCCATTAGGCCACAGGCTCTTATCCGTTATCAGCCAAGCCAGGGTGAAATGTATCTATTAGATTTTACAACCCCCGGTATGCCCAAATATGGGAGGATATTCATCTATTTATATAATCTATCTATCTCATCTATATCTATCATCTACATCTATATATCATCTATATTTGTATCATCACCTATATCTATATCATATATTCATATCTACATCATCTATATCACCATTTAGTTATAGATAAAAATATATCTGCCTGCTTATTTTCTTGGCTCCTTGGTTCCTTGCTAATAACAATTAACAAAAATACTTGGCAATACCGCTCAAGCACTTCACACCTTCAAAAATGTGATGCAAACATTGACTAATTAATTGTTATTTCCAGGCACTAAACGTTGGGTGCTCTCTAAGGGACGTGGGGGGAAAAGAGAATATCTCCTTAATTACTTTCCAATTCACCCAGCATTTCTCTGGGGCCCAAGGAGGAAATGAAGCTGGACCTGGAGTGGTGAAAAAAAGATGATACACCTTCTAGGCAAGCATGTTGTTTGATTAATGACGTGCCTTTTGACTGGTTAATCAATTAATAAAGCAATGATTAATAAACAATCAATCAATCAACTACTAATTATGAATAACCCAGAGTTCTCTTGGGATGCTGTTTTGAGATATTGAAGGGAAAGTAGACTTTGCTAAAACCAGTAATTATTTATTGTGAGTGTGGAAGGAGGGAACTTGGTCATTGGAGTTGGTGTTGTTAAACATAAACAGGGCAGGATTGGACAGCAATAGTTTCAGTTGTTATAAAAATAAAAGGCGTGGTTTGCCATCACTCTGAAGTAGAAAATGCAGAAATGTGGTCCTTATATCTTCAGCTGGAGCAGTATTTAACTGAGCATGGCTGATCTCAGAAGCTAAGTAGAGTTGGCCTTGGTCATTTTTTGAATGGGGGAACCATTTAAGAATTCTGGAATGGTTGACTCCATTGGAGAGGTACAAAAATATCCTAGAACTGTGATGGTGAGCCTATGGCACATGTGTCAGAGGTGGCACGCAGAGCCAGAGCTCTCTGTGGGCACATGAACCATCGCCAGCTGTTCTTCACATGTGCCAGAGTGCCAGAAACCCAAAGACCAGCACATCTGGCACATGCATGTGCACTCCTTAGTTGAGGAATTCTGGGAGTTGAAGTCCACCAATCTTAAAGATCCCTCTCATCCTATTTGAACTATTACCATCTGGCAGACGGTACAGGACAATAAAAACAAGGACAAATAGGCTGAAAAACAGCTTCTATCCCAGAGCAGTAACTATATTGAATTCCACTGTATAGTGCAATATTAATGCAATATCAGGGGGTTTCAATTCAGTTGTATTGAATGTGGATGTGTGTTTTTATATGTATAATGTACACCGAAGATGGCTTTTAATTTTGTTGTATGAGGTGCAATGACAATAAACTAAAACTAAAATCACCGAGGCTGAAAAACACAGTTCTTGAGAAAATCATGACAAACAATGTCTATAATACTCATCATGATATGGATAGGGTCCCTAGGGATTGAATTGGATTACAGGTAGTCCTCAATTTACAACCACTCATTTAGTGACCATTCAAAGTAACGACCCTGAAAAAATTCACTTATGATCTTTTTTCGCATTTACGACCCTTGCAGCATTCTCATGGTCATGTGATCAAAATCCAGATGTTTGGCCACTGATTCATATTTATGGCAGTTGCAGAGTCCTGGGGTCATGTGGTCCCCTTTTGTGGCCTTCGGGCAAGCAAAATCAAAGGGGAAGCCAGATTCACTTAACAACGGTGTCACTAACTTGACAATGGCAGTTATTCATTTAACAACTTTGGGTAAAAATGGTCGTAAAACGAGGCAAAACTCACTTAATATATATCTAATTTAACAACAGAAGTTTGGAGCTCCGTTTTGGTCATAAGTTGAGGGCCACCTGTATTGCTTTCAAATTAGCTCTAAGATCAAGGAAAACCCAAAATAATTTGGCCCTCCGGGTGTAGGACATGGTCCTGT